>NC_090202.1:17740000-18040000 GCF_033026475.1 Channa argus | reverse complement strand
AGGCAAGACAATGGCTGTGGCTCAGCCAAATGCCAGACTTTAACCCCATGGAACACCTAATAAGAGGCCTGAAGAAATAAATTTTCATACTATAGTTGGTATTTAAATTGATTATTACAGAGATTATCAGTTAGGTTTAATAGTTGAGAATTGTTTTAATACATTTTTACATTGTAATTATGGGCTACTGATTCCAAACTGATAGGAAATTTCATCTACTTACCCTAAGAAACTAAATGTAGAAAAAAAAAGACAAATAACGTGTTTTATTATTTTATTACAAATGTACAGCTTATGAGTTTCCATTACGATTGACCTTTTTTAAGTCACTGTTGTCTCTACTTTATAGTTTTTACTTCTGTTAAAACATAACTCTTCCATCACCCAACTCCCAAAGTGTACACAGGGACAGTACAGGCCACAGTGCACTGCCAGTGGCTGAAAATTAGTGTTTGTATATGTATAACTCACTGGCTGTAAATTTAACCTTTGTATCTGTAAGAGGCTTGGTCCAACGTATAGGTGTTTAAAGTGTGTGTTTGGAGTTTTAAAGTACATGCTGAATTCTGGACATGATGAAGGTGTGATGATTAAAGTGACATGAACTGTTGGAAGCATTTAACATTCACACTAGAGGCACTCTACATAGTGTCTACTAACTGGGGGAAAGGACTAGGCCATGTGCATTTTAGACCCTCCTCCCACCATTCTGAGATGACTGTAGTGCTAAACCAAAGTGCGCATCAGACCATTGTTAACCCTATCCCTTGTCAAACCCTGGCGTCCTACACCCAGTGTTCTTGTCCTTGACGATCTCTGGAAGAGTGTACGTCATGTAGATCCTACTTCACCCAGCTGGTGGTGAAAATAGTACAGAACCAAACCAGGATCAAGCAAATTACTGTAGGACAACCACACTCACTAAGAATATCTACAAGTACATCAGGTGTCAAAACTAAAGAGCTGCATGAAGATTTGGTGAACAGGTCCCACAGCCTGAAGTTCACTTGGGCCAATGAATAGACATAAATATCTCACAAACATAACCCTAGCATATAGCTTAATTTCAAATATAGCATGAAAATATAGGTTAATATATATGGCTCTAGTCTAAACCATGGGCGCTCACAATCGAAGGGGCAATCTTTTCTATTGGCCCCTGTATATTGTGTGGGTGTATGGAAGTATTTCTCTTGGTTCAGCAGTCAGTATGTCACTGTAGCTCAGCTAGTAAAACAGGAGATGATGAAGTGCAAAGGCATTCAATAATCAAATGATACATTTCAAGAGGCTTTTGGACATGATTTGTTTTGACAGGAGACAGAAAACAATTCAACTTCTCCCCTACAGAGATGTGCAACTCTGTGAGAGACAGAGGAACACTGACAGTCAATCCAAATGAGGACCAGGGGCAAAGTGAATAACAAAATATAAATAAAGTGGACAGAGAAGTGCTGGAGGTGGTCTAGCAGCAATATCTCAAAGTGGTTGAGGTTAACCATGGACTAATTGCTCCTTGTTACAAAGCAATACAAGAAAGAAAACATAGATGTGACTTCTGTCTGAAGGATGAGGTCAATGTTTCAGCTGAGTAAACTTAATGTTCAGAGGTTGGAAACCAGCTAGTAAAGCCACAAACACTTTGCGATATGAGCTGTAGAATAACTGAAGACACAGGTTAGGGTTAATCAAAACTTAAAGAGGACAGTCCTACTCGCAGCTACGAAAGACAGTTTTAGATCCCATCTGCATTCTTAGTTACAGATATGACCCTATTTGTTCGGCACAGTACAACAAGAGTTAAACCTACACCAGGCTAAGTGCGTAAACTTAAAAAAAAAAAAAAAAGTTCAGAGTGCTGTCTCCCACTGAGTTCAGAGACATGAACTAGATGTAACTTCTGTAGCCCGGATCAGCAGGGCGTGACAGAGAATCAATCAGAAAAAAGAATGTGGACTTGATTGTGCTTTGCCACACAGTCTAAAAAATGATAAACAATACATGACAAACTACATCAAGCACTCGTGAGGTGGATAAATCAGTTTCAAATGAACAAATTATCTCAATTGAAATAATTTGATAGAGCATTTCTCACCATATGTACACTCCAGGTTGCTGGATCTGGTGCTTTCCAAAGGTCTACTTAAAGCCCAACTGCAAGACTTCAGTATGCTGTTTCAACTCAGTGTGACTGAACATTTGCTATCTTGCATGCAAATAATGGCTGCTGTGTATTACAAGCACCCAGGAGCACACCTGCCATGTAAGTAACATACTGCTTTAAAGCAACACTGTGGGGTTAATCCTCATACACAAACTAGACCAAATAGTGCACTTGATTTCATCATTCTGCTTGGCACAGTAAAAACTTAACATGGGATTGATTCTGAGATGATTCCACTGGCTCTGATAAATGAGGCAAAATGTCAGATAAATCAAGAACAAAAAAAAGACAGCTGAGGATACATGAAAAGGGCATTTTGATCCAGGTCCTCTCATAATGCACCAAGGGGCCTTCAGTCAGACAGAAAATCAAAAACCAAAAACTCTCTTCCGCAAACAACATCTCCCCTTTGGCAACTGTTGAACCCCTTGGCCACAGGACACATTACAACACAAAGAAAAAACCCTCAGCTGTCACTCAGAAACAGAGTGCGTGAGAAATTTTGAGGGTCATCTCACAGGTTGTATGTTTTTTTGTGTAATGCATGTTTAGTTAAATCTCAGTAAGAGGTTGAGCACACACACACACACACACACACACACACACACACACGTCTCCCACTTCCACTAAATGAGACATTTGAGACAATGAAATAAACAGATAAATCAAGATGACAGTCAGTAAAAATATCAATACAAAAAAAACAATAGGCATGATAACCAATAACAATAAATCATAATTATTCCAGTGTAATTGTTTTGTTTTTGTAAGTCAGTAATGTTTCTCCTAAGAGGTGCAGACAAACTAGTCTGCATTTTCAAAAGAAAAGAAAAACAAAAATAGAGATCGGCAGAAATGAAAACATGCCAGATCATGCTGTGTACCACCAATAACAGGGGGGAGACAGTTGGAGAAAAACAAAAAACCCCTGCAAAAGCAGATCCAGAAGAAACTGTCTTAGAGGCCGGATGGGATGTGAAGTGGGTTTTAGCTAGATGGGTCCCAGTGGGTCCTTCTCTGGAACCACAAGCTCATCCTATCTTGGACGGGATAGAGATAGAGATAGAGATAGAGAGAGAGAGAGATAGAGGCAATGGAGAAAATAAAGGGAGGAACGTCCTGACTCCTTAAAGGATGGAGGGAATGTGATGATGTACAGTATGAAATGGTTCTTCTTTCTAATTCACTCTCTCATACACTTCCACCCTCCTCAATTAGGGTAAACAGGAAGAGGGAGGCATTATGAATGGCAGATCAGAATAAATAAAGTTGTAACATCTCAGGATCCAGTTCACTGTACATCGCCACCAAGTAATCCATGTATGCTTATCATAATTTAAGCGGTTTAATATACACATCTTATTCCAACAGGTTAGTTTGCTTCAGTTTCCATTTTGGATTCTTCCACTTGTCCTCCCCCTACTTTTACTCCAATATTTGTGGAATTTGACTTTTTAAAAATCCTCTGTAGTGTTTCCACTGAACAATCAAGGCTTTGATCTGATTCCATTCCTTCCATACATTTTTCAAATTTCTCTCTAGTGTTTCCTTACTTCACAGCATTCATCTTTCTCAGTCAGTCCCCCTCCCTAGCCATCCCATCTATAGTGTGATCAAGTTATTAGTCTCTCTTTCTCTCCTAGAAGCCCCTCCCATCACTGTTAGCCTACCCATGCACTGATCTGTTCCCTCTCCCTCTTCCCTCTGCATCATATATCCATGCATCTGGTGGTCACTGTTTCTTCTCGCGGGTGGTGATCGTGACCAGTTGTTTGGCAGCCTTTGCAATGTCGTAGGCGCACTGGATGACCTGCTGAGTAAGGAGCTGATAGTCCACTGCAGGGGCCCCAGGCTCTGAGGGTGCTGCCTTACGGCACTCAACTTGCAACCGGGATGCACTGGAAGCCAACAGGCGGAGAGAGCAGTGGACTGCATCTAATGCTGGGCGCTATGGAGAAATGAAGAAAGTCAAACATCAGTTCACATGATGAATGGTGGAGAACACAAACAGAGAGAAGAAGATAGAGTACCCTGATAAATAGTGAAAATGAGACAGAAAGTGTAGAGAAAACGTACTTTAGGGAAGAGTGAGGCCATCTCAGTGACAGCAGCATGGATCTTCTCAGAACATGGAACAAAGCTTTAAAAAAAAAAAAAAAAAGAACATTAGTTATTTTAAGCTTGTGCTTTAAAAAAAAATTAAAAAAAAGATCCTCTAGACTAGTCTTATTAGTTGGGTACATTGAAGCTTCCAATGTGTGCTTATGACATCTAACGTGTTTGGTTCAAGTCAAACTAAACTAAAATTGATGACTGTTTAGTTTAGTCAGTGTGAAAGCTGTCATAGACGGATGACTACACAACCAGGCTGAAGCCAAGCAAAATTTAGTGGTCAGAGAGCATTCTCATGGAACCAATCATATATTCAAAGGTCATGCGTAATTATTTCAGAACCAAAAAGGACAACGTTGACCACAAAGAGTTACTTTATTGGAAGTACTTTCACAGTAAGTTAACAAATGTATAAAAACTAATTTATTTCTTCCTCCAAAATCACTTAAGCTGGTGAGTGCTGTACCTACTCTTCTTATGTGTTGGTGCACTGAAATCAGTTGCAAAGCGAGTTTTTTGCACAGACAAGCTCCAAAAACACTGTTCATTGAACATGCATTTTTCTGTGAAGGGTTAATTATACATTATGCAACCACTTGCAACTCAAGAAAGTAAAGGTAAGTGTCATTATAACACATAGTGAACATGAACAGCAAATATTTGTTTTCTCTGCGTGTGTGTAGCTACATTCCCTGTTCAGCCACCAGCTCACCTGTGTGTTTCACCTTGTAATGTAGCTCACAGAAAAAAAAAGTCTTGCAATGTATGTTTTTCCAATATCATGCAGCCCAAGTCTGAATATAGTATATTCATTCAAATAATTGGTAACCATGGCAACATGTGACATTCAGCATGTGAGTGCAGGGATGTCCACAGTCAAGTCTTTTAAAAGCAGGTAAAGTGCAGTGTGCTGCTTTTTTTATTCTATTCCCTGTACTTTGCAAGCTCAATCAGTTCATAGAAAAGTGAGAAAATGACTCCCTTCAAAATTTCATGTTTTCTTGCTTAGTTTGAGCGTAAAATGCCAGTGTAATCATGAACTGGACCAGATTTAAAAAAACAACAGAATCTATTTTTAACAGCACCAATCCAAGCAACATTAACAAATGCAATCACACTGTGTAGTCGCTAATGATGCTTGATAGACAAGCAAAAGAATTTCAGATAACAAAAAAAGATAGTTCTGGTGCATGATGTTCCTGTGAATCAATGTGTTTTCCAATTATGAGGTTCCAGTTGCACTTGTTAGCAAGAATATAATTAGCAGACAACATTATTCCCAATGTCTCTTATCCATCTTCGATTGTAACTAACCTGTCATGTTTGAATTCCTGAGCAGCCCTCAGCAGCTCCTGGATGTTCTTGGTCACCTGCTCAGTTTTTAGTATGACGTCCTCTGTGCAGGGCAGGGTAGGGTCTGGCTCCCCCACCTCTCCGCCCCCACCTCCTCCCTCCTCAGATTCTCCACGACCTTCCTCCTCACTGCTGCGGCCCATGCTGAACAGAGAAGCACAGGAAACCACATCACTGCCTGGTACTAAAGTAGAGAGCTGGCAGATGACCTTTATCAATTTGAGAATGTATTTAAAGACTTTGACTTCTATTTGTTATGAACTGTTTGGTGAAGAGCGATCTTGGCCTCATCTATATGACCCAAATTTACAGTACTGATTACAGTAGAAAACAGACACTTTAGATGCAAATTACAACACACACACACACACGTATATACAGTGACTTGCAGAAAGTCCGACCTTATTGAGATGTCATATGTTTGTGTGTTGTCATAGTCACTGTCTGTGCCACTGCCATGTTTCTCTGGTTTTGGGACCTGAGGGAGGGAAACACAGCAACATGTTCCATCATTACAGTTAGCTCACACACTCACACACAAAATCTTCCAAGCTATTACTGGTTTCACCTGCAAATCTATTGAACTGGCACTAAATTCAAGCATATGTTCCCATTCTATTTAAAAGAATGATTTGGTCAAATTTGAATTATTCAGGAATTTTTATAGGTTCCACTCAGGAATTAAATGAGGCTGTGTTATCTCACCATGTATCTGCTCATCTCTGTCGATCCAGACAAATGCTGACCTCCATATGTTGCAGGGCCCCCTGTACTACCCTTCCTTACCTGTGAAGAGAGGCGAAGACAAGAGTAGAGAGAGAGAGAGAGAGAGATAGTGACAGTGATGTGGAGAAAGATGTAGATGGAAATGGAAAAAAAGCCAAGAGAAGAAGGAAGAAAAAGGAACAGTTTGGGGACAGAGATAAGAGATGTTTTTATAAAACAGCAGGAAGAAAAAAAAACAAACAAACAAAACCCACACAGGCTAGTGAGAGCAGCACCAGATCAACTCAGAAGTTCACCCTTCATGACTACATCCCTACATCCCCTAGACTTAACACTGTCCACTAAAATACACAGTGACACAGCTACACATTACACAGAGAGTCTAAAATTGACTACACCATTATGTGAACTACCGTTGATCTCGAGTATTAGAATCACAATAAGCAAAAGTGATGCACAATGAGAGTCCTACATTTAAAGACGAAATGGCAACCAATGCAATGACAGACAGAATGCTTACATCCAGAGGATGCACGGCTGCACTGCAGTAAGCAAGGGACAGACAGGTGAAGAAAGACAGACAGAAAGAGAACAGACAAACAGGTAAATTGTTGTGTAAAGAGATGGTGAATTGGACACCAACTTCCTGTCCATGGAGGTGGACAGTAACTGTGAGTGGGTATGTATTTGCATCCTGTATCTTGGCAGATGCTCCTGTCAGCTAAATGCTGCCAACGGCTTTAACTGATGAGCAACTTAAGGGTTGTCAGCCATTTGAGCAGAAAGCAAACCACTGTTTGGAGACAGTAACCCAAAAAAATAAAAAAATAAATAAATAAATAAAAATGCTCTTTTTGTGTATGTGGTCCAAGCATTGCCTGATTAAGCAACTAATGAGCAGAAGAACACTAACTGAGAGAAGAAAAATGTTTGGAAATGTGAAGATCGAAGGGTGCAGAGCATTAGAGGTGCTGCCAGTCCTTTTTACCATCTTTCTCTTCAAGTCACACTTTCCCCATTTAGGTGCTAGAAATTGCAGATTATAATTTTTACACAACCCACTGCTAAACTTTCATGCGTAAACAGGGATTGTGCACAACTGGATCTTTCAAAGAGAAGAATCGGGAACTGAGATGCACAGATAGACAAGATGTCAGAGGGCAAATAGACAGATTAGGATTGGGCTGTCACCCATTAATTAATAAAACAAAACAAAAACAGAGAGCCAATCAGGGCCACCAAAAAAAGGTGGAAGCTAGGTGGGGCCAGGGGAGTTCTAACTTACGCTTGGTGTGTTGAGGGGCTGCAGGCGGGCTGCCAGGGAGTCCAGGACTGGGGGACCATGGACCGTGGGGCTAGGGGCCGCCCCTGGTTCGTACATTGAGAAGGCCTGACGGTCCCTCCGGTGGGGATGGGAGTGGGGGGTGACTGAGGAGGGAACTGAGAGCCCAGGGGGGTCTGCTCCTTGCCCAAACCCACTCATACCTCCTCCGCCTGTTACTCTTTGCATCATGCCCCCTTGCCAATGGGCTCCACACCCTCCACCAGGACCCCCTACCCCATGGCCGGCTGTCCCCCCAGCCTGCTGGCTGCCCCGCAGCGCACTGTTCTCTGTCTGCATCCGAGTGATCTACAGGAGAATAGGAAGGGATGAAAGGATGAAGGGAAGGGACAAGGGAAGGGTGAAGGCGAAGGGAGGGGGTGTCAACGTAATGATCAAAGACAAGCATTCATAATTACAGGTACAGTAAAAAACTCAGACAGGGTTCACATATTAACTCAAATGAATAATGGGGAGGGAGGGAGGTAATGTGCAGTAAAGAAACTTCAATGGGTTACATGTCAAGGCAGGGATCGGGTTTGGGGAAGGGCTGAAAGGCTACATACCAAGTTTTTTTTTTTTTTTGAACAACCATCTAACAATCACCCAATATGACATCATAATCTGTTATTGGCAGCATGTTTTATTCAAACCTTTACTAAAATTAATAAATAAATCAAACATGAATAAATGGATCACATGTGCCAACATAGAAAGCCACTAATGATAACACTGTGCTAATGATGACAATTTACAAGAATGCACATGAAGTGACAAGGAACAGCAGATGAGCATTATTGAAAATAAACTAAAACTGACAACTGAGAATAGATATTTGTAGCATGCTCAATCCATATGACAATGAGATCTGCTTTAATTTCTAGACAACACTGAAGTGCTGTGAACCACATTAAACACCGTCTTCAGAAATAAACATCAGTTTCAGATATTAAAGAATTCACTTGTCTCTCCACTCGTCCTATCCTCCTTTTGTCTGAGTGTATTGATCCTAATTGCTTTGTTACTTTTGTCTTGGATAATTTCAACAAATGATCCAAACCTGACTTTGGATTCCAGCATTGCCAGTTTACCTCCCCTGACTATCCTTTTCATACGCCCTCCATACTCCATACCTCCTTCTGGAGCCTCCGGAGTTCCTCGCTTAGGTTATTGTTGACCTTCATCAGCTGCTGAACCTTGGCTTCTGAGGAAGCCAGAGCCTTCTTCACCTCCAGGTACTCCTGCAGGGTGATGGGACCATCTGACAGGTCTGACGAGTCCATACTCTGAATTGACAGGACATAACAGCAGGTTGACCATCGGGTAAAAAGATAAACAAACAAACAAAAAAAAAACACAAAAAAAACAACAAAAAACAAACAGATGGAATGTGAAGCACAAGCAAAGTGTGGAAACTGTCAGCACAATAATTTTGAAAAAGGTAATCTAGGATACGAACTCCATTGCTCTGGTGTTCTCATAAGTACACTGTATCTATAGTATTGAGTTTTCACCAAGAGGTAAAAGAGGATTTGTAGTTGAAATAACTGCTTTCTAGCTGGGAAAAAAGGGCTTACTTGTGTATGAGTGGCTACAGACTGCAGTGTATTAGAGTGCAGTTGAGCTCACACATATAAACAGTAGCGCTTTAGTTCTTGCTCTCCATGTACTCTCCACCCCCACTTCCTGTGACCCTGGAGCTTGAAGAGAGTCCTATACCACTCCCTAAAACTGAATCATCTTTCATACAATATTCTTCAAAGCTCTTTGTTTATAATTACTCCACCTCCTACTGTTTCATAGAACCACCAAATTCCACAACTTCATACAATACTCGACACCGTATACAACTGAACACAGTTCCAATTGATACCACACCATGGTAACGCGGTTTTGCCCACTAAGCTAAAAAAGTCCACAGGATTAGAAGATATCTACTGGTTTAGCTGTTTTTTTTCACTTTTTCCACTCTTCCTCTGTCTCCTCTTCCCCCCACCCAACACACACACACACACACACACACAGCAATGATGTCACTCAGAAGAAATGTGGCAGTCATGACAGTAGTAAGTCACTGCAAAGCATGCTGGGACAAGCAGTCCTAGAGAAAACCACTATTAGCTTTTTGAAAGATGAGCATGTGGTGAGGTCTAAAATCATTGTGCATTGAAATACTATACCTTTGCACGGTTGCTGCGTTGTGTGTTGTTGTTGTTCTGGGTAGTCAGCTCACTGTCTGTGTCTTCATCAGAAGCTACACTGTCATAATCGTGCTGATCATCATCAATCCCAAGGTCCAATGGGTCTGAGAAAGGGAAGGTTTAGGTCTTACAGTTCTTTCATTTTTAAGTATATGAGAACTTCTCTGGTGGATGCTCAATCTTACTTTTCCAACTTATTACAACTGGATTCTACATATTGGTTACATATAAGAACAAATCAAATTATTCTGAGAATGCAGGACACAGAGAATGTAAGTTAATGTAACAAACTAACCTGTTCCTATTTTTATATCAAGTTATACAATAATTCTATTCTTTAAAAAGCTTTATAAATGTTTGTCCTTTGTCCAATTCTACCTTTTCTGTTCTCCCAGTCACTCACCAGTAGGGCTGCTGAGACCTTTTCCCTGCTGTCTCCTTTTAGCGTCACTCAGAATGTCGATGATGAGGGTGGCAAACTCCCGTGCATTAAAACGGGCCAGCTTCTGACGGCCCTGCGAGAGGTAGGGCCAGAAAAGACCAAGTAAAGACTTTAGAGTTTATAATGCACTACACATGCACTAACAACACAGCCTGAAATTTAGTGAAAAGTTCACCAAGTTCTATCTTGAGTAGTGCAGCATACAAAAACAATCCATCCCACATCCACTGTCTGTATGACTTCTGTGGTCAACTACTAAGTGCTGTGGAAAAACACAGTCATACTCAACACTTGCAACACACACAAATTCACAAAAGTACACACCATCATAAGAGTGCTCACACATTCACAAACTCGGGTAATGAAACATAAACCTGTCAATTACATTGGTGTGCAAGCATCCATATAAAACAATAAAAAGGTCACTTTCCACTCAAGTGCTAAACTAAAGCAATTACATTTCAAAACACAGTACCGTAATCAAGTAAAAATGTAGAGAAAAGGAAAACTTATTTTTTTTTTTTTTAAGTGATATGCCCAATCAGGTCACACCAAATGTAAGTATGCAATTGCACATAAGCTTGTTTTCAAACTCAATGTTTACACCAATGAGACACACAGATTAAGAGAAACTATGTGAGAGGACATGTGGGATTTCTCTCTCTCATGCAGAGTGAGGAAAAGAAGCGAGCTATACGGAGAAACACAGCTGCATTACATGTTTTCTTTCTCACTGCTAAAGAACATCCCTTGTCAATTTGACACTCATTCTCAGCTCCCACTTCCTAACACACAGGGTCATAAAATATCCCTAGGCTCAAATGTTTCCTTTTTGGCTTGAAAGTTCTTTCCCATCAGTTTTTTCTTTTTCTTAGTTTTGTCATCGTCCTCAGGTTGAAAGCATCGTAAAATTATCTGTGTATGTATACTGTATACATATATTGCAGCCTATACAAATGTTTACCAGTACAGGCATGCCACCTGGGATTATTTATAGTGTTTATATGAGTGTGCATATGTTTACCTGGTTGCGCGTAGCAGAGTATTCAGGATTGACTGGCAAGAAGGGAACTGCACTGCGTTCTGTTACCAGAGTGCTGTGGTTCTGGGTTGTAAGCCACACTGGAGAGAAAAACCAAGAAGCAAAAAAAGTAACTGTGTGTATTTAACTCACAAGGTTGTCTTGGCTGGAACATAGGCAAACACCCAGTCCATCCACCCTCATATACACACAGAAATAACATACATTAACAAAGATCCTAAAACTGCATTCTAGCTCCCATTGTGCACAGCCATATCCTGAGCCCTCCAATGGGTTTATGTGTGTATTTTCTTGCCACTTACCTGTTTTGCTTATGTCAGAAAGCTACTGCTACTGAAGGAAAGGGAGAGAAGAAAGAGGAAAAAAAGAGAAGCAAAAGAGCAAGGAGAGGAGGAGGAGAGACTTAAGAATTTCTGAGGGACTTCCTAGCTTCGTCTCTCCTCCACCCTCTCTCTCACTCACTCCATTTGGCCTTCCTCTAACAGCCATTTTCCTTTTCTCCTCATGCTGTCCTTCAAACTGACTGCATGACCCTCTCAACATCCACTTTCCCTGTAAAATTCTTTATTCCCCTTTTATTTTGTAGGTGTTTTGACTCCTTTTAACATCTAGATTCCTTATGTCAAAACATCAGCTAATGTCAAGGGAGGATGTAAGGCTCACCTGCATCATTTTCCCTGCGATCCACCTCATCATAGACATCCATCGCTAGCTCCTCAAACAGTCGATTATTGAGCTGTCACATACACAAACAAATGAACCCCAGATATATTAAAAGGAGTATTCATACATGCTTAATGAGTCAAACAGTTTGAAAAACAAGAGACACAGTATAGGAACACAACATGAAAAATGATGTGCAGTCTGGGCTGAATTTACTTATATCTTTATAAAAACGTCAGTGTCATGTTTGTGACTGAAGACCTTAAATGTTGATAACTAACTATCAGATCTCAGCTATTGAATCAGTAAGGTTTTTGTGAAGGTAGAAAGATGGTAAAGAGAAACTCTGCCTTTATGTCCACCTATTACCAAGCAAGTTTTTAAATGACTTTAAAGAATACAATAAAAACTGTTACAAATCAATGAGAAACAAATTTGCAAGTGTACAATAACCCATATGTTTAATATCATAACTCAGCCCAACTCACCGCTTGGAGCTTCTTCTTGGCTGCCTTGGCCAGTTCAGAGAGGTCCAGACTAAAAAACACAGATGGAGGTGGTGAGCAAGGCATCCGGACATGAAGGGGGAGGGTGGATAGAAGTTGTAGAGATGGTGAGAGAAAGGGGTGAGGTGCGTTTTGATGAAAAAAAAAAAAAAAAAAAAAAAGGGAAAATAAGTGGGTGAAATAAGTTGGGTTTTAGATTGAAAGGGCTTGATGCAATTGTGATCACTTTTTGGAGCCACATTAACATGAGAAACAGTGCATCCGTGGAAGTTCCTGCTATGGCTAAAAACTACAAGATATGATAATTCCTATTATTTTACTTTTTTAGTCTATAATTAGACTTTAAATAAACAGATTCGAAGCAACAGCATTTAAAATGTTTTACTCACTGGGTATTTTCTTTGTGTAATCATGTTTACTAAGGATATATGCAAACTACAACTTTAACATTTCAAAAATGTTGAGCCTTCAGAAACTATTGCCAACAACCCTCTGAACTGACTGCTCATCTCTGTTTTCTAGCGATAACAGTTCACAGTGAGAGGTTGTTTTGGTATAAAACAGGGAAATCTACAAAAGATAGGAGAGCAGTGAGATGAAACTGAAATCAATGAAGAAATTCTGTGTGAAAAGGACAAGGAAAGTGAAGATACCTCTGTGTCGGGCACTTAGGACGAGCTCTGGCTCCATCAAGCGCAGCGAAAGGGAGAGAACAGAAAACGAGTGAGAAAAGGAAGAAACAGAAAGAATGGTAGAGAAGCCACATCAAAACAAGCTTTAATTGTTATTATTAAGAGAAACCATCCACCAGAAAAGTACAGGTAGAGTTAAGTGGAGTTAGATGACAGCTCAGAGTAAGACCCACTAAGTGTGCCTACAGCTAGACATGCAACTATATTTCTTTGAACAGCATATTTGACTCAGATTTGAAAAATTCAGTTTCAATCAAATATTTAAAGGAATGCTGACTTTTATTTGGTATAGAGACTACGCACATTTGGACCCAAACGAACCTGCATTTTGGGATAATTAAACTAAGTACATCTCAAGTATCAAAATCACTGATGTTGCCTATAAAAGCTCAGAGTGGCATATACTAACAGCCAGCTTTGAGAGTGCTGCCAAAAATCCTATTTATGCTTTGCTAGGTAGGGGGAGTTACATTATAGTGCCACCCTGTGGCCAGATTAGTAAACTACATCCGTATCAATTAATTCATGCCAGAGAGAAAGAGTGAAAAGGAGGAGTCATTAAAGTAAGGCAAGTTAGGCAGCTGCAGCTATACAAACAGTTTCTTTGTGCAATCAAACCACAACCCACATGCACCAACATTGTGTTGACCAGCATATCACAAAACAATAATCTCATGATTCATACCTGTCTGCCATTTGAGGAATGATATAATGACCATTCTTGTGATCTGAGGGAGAGGAGAGAAGAACTGAAATAAAAAAGGTACAAAAGAATGTCACAGAAATTAAGTGTTAAGTTTAATGAAGGGTTACCTGGACGCCGTCCACACAGATAAAAAGCTAGCCTGTCCGTCAGTTCATACTGACACTCTACCAGTCGCTCTGCTAGCTCTATGTGACCTGCCTGCCTAGAAGACAAACAAATGATTTACTTTCTTGAAAACGTTATACTATTCTCTCTTACTAGATATAGGATTTGAATGCTTCTCTTAATTGTGAAGTGTGTTTCCATTGTCTTGTACCTAGCATAGTCCATAGGTGTGCGTCCATTGATGTCAGGTGCTCCAGGGTCTGCACCATACACCACTAATAGCTCAGCCTGTAAGATCTGACCTGCCTTGGCTGCAACATGAAGCGGAGTAGTGCCTTTTTCCTGTAAGGTCCGGTATACACACAGTCAGAAAAAGAGGCCTGGCATAATGACATTAACTGAAGAGCACAGCTAAATGGAGTGAGTCAACCAGTGTATTTTTTTTCTGACCGGGTGGAAGAAGTTGGCCTGAGCACCGAGGGAAAGGAGGCGAAGACAAGTCTCTAAACTCCCCGTCCGCACACTGGAGTGAAGTTGCTAATAAAGAAGAGGCACAGAGGAGAAACAGAGAGACAGCGGTGGAAAGGTTAAACATTATGGCGAAACAGAAACAGGCAGAATTCTCTTATTAGCCTGGTGGATCTCAGCAGCATTAGACATCATCATTACATCCTGCTGTGTCATTCGTATCACACACACACACTCTATAAATGAAACATCCTTTGTGCTTACACATGCTGGTCTACAGTATGGCTGTGATCGCGTGGCTAATTAACCTAAACTCAAAGTCTTACCCAAGTGCTGAGAAAAACAGAGCACTTACCTTACTGAGGTCCTTGGTGGTGACGCCATCATCATCGCGGCAGGGCAGCTTGTGCACAAAGGCAAGCATCTGGTATTTGGCTCTAATGAACTCTGACTTAGTAGGACTAGACAGGAAATGAAGGCAAGGGCATTATCAAAAGCAAAACGTGCTATAGTGATAGTATAGTATAGTTCATGTCAATCTATCACTTAAATTATGGTTTATACATTATAAACAGGCCCTGGTAAGACTTGAAACCTGTCACCAGGTAAACTATGCAGTCCTGAAATGTGCCTACTGAGATAAACAAAGTAAAGATACATATATAGTGTGTCATACCTGTCCATTCAGAAACTAAAGACTTCAAAGATGTCATTTCATTTTTTATTTGAGTACACAAGAACAATTCCTCTTCCATTTTCCCAAATAAACACTATAATGAAAAATGACATGAAATTATATGAAAATGCATCAACTGTGATTTGTATATATGGGAACTCTCTATCGATAGTGGAGGCAGATGATCTCCAGGATGAGCCAGAATTGATGCGTTTGGTCTGAACTGTTTCTTTCTTTAAAAAGAAAGGTCCAATTCTTGACCTCATGACATTCCCTTAGCCAATAGCCATATTTCAAATCAAGCAGCCGAACATGAGTCATTAGGATTATGATCCAAGGCAAAGAGAAAATGGTTTTGAGGAAACAGCAACAGGTTGTCACAACTGAAAACAGTAGTGGTGGTGTCTTTTAAACATTTTAGGGAGCAGACTTACTGGACTTTGTCCTGGGGATTAGGTTTCCTGCGACCGCTCTGCACCTGAGCAGGGTCCAGGAGGCTGTGTTCCCATATAGAGTTCGCCCCATTACTGGCCAAGGTCTGAACCATCTGAAACACACATAAATCAATCAGGAATGGTTCTCCACCTGGTAAAGCATATTTTATTAATTAATAGCAAATCACTAATACAAATCTGTTCGTTTTAATATTTAGTGTATGAAATGTTTATAGACCCACCCCCCAAAAAAACTCTACCCTTAATACATTCCCTCTTAATTACAAGATGAAAAACAAGCACAACAAGGCTTCTCAATCTGTATTTCTGACAGGCTTACATACTATAAACAGAGTATGACAAATCTAAATATGTCACAGCATTAAGACCACTTGGTGTTTTTTTGTTGTGGAAAGCAGAGGTCGGCTTAGGAAAAATGTATTCCTGGCTATGATCAACAGGTGTCAGAACACACAGCTTAGCTTGTTAAATGGGGTGGTGTATACTGACCCCCATCCTACACAACTTTGAAAGTATCAAGTAATGTTAATGTTGAGGAAAAAGAGCACTAGTCCTTCTATGGTAAAATTCAGGGCTTCATTTCATTGTTTCATTTTTATTTGCATTTTTACTCACTCTTTATGTCTTACCTGCAGTAATGCAGGAGGCCATCCGCTGTGCCTCAGGTGCTTCACTATAGAGATATGGCGTCCTAAGCTGCGATGGACTGAACAGCATTCGTCACAGATCAGGACCCCTCGGTTTATACTGGTCCAGCCCGGGTCTGACAAACAGATGGATGGCATTACATAGTTTCTAAATATTTCTATATGTTGTATATTAGATGTTTTAAAAAAATCTTAATTACTTCACAATAACATTCATTTTAATTCAGGTTAACAGTCTCATCTATCATACAAAAATTCGCTCAATACCCAGCAGTGTTGTAATGAGTGGGGTCTAAATTATAGTTTACCAAAACAAGACTATGGTGCCTTCTTACTCCAGACAGTCCTGATTTGCACAGACATTGTACACGGTCAAGTCAAATGTTAGTACTTTTGTCTCAGTTGCTAACCTTAAATACGTGTTTAATGGAATGTGCAGTTGTGTATGCACAAAGAGCAACAAGCATAAAGATGAGCATCAGCGTGCCAATTATCCTCTGTCACAAAGACCCCAACTGGCTTCTTAAGTCTTAAGATTCACAAAATGATGTGCATTTGAACAGTTCAATGCACATTAAAAGCCAGCTTGCACTTTACAGAGTAAACATTAAATTGATGACCCAAATTTCAGTCCTAAAAAAAATTATGTTGTAATTAATGGAATTTCTGAACTAAATGTTGCATTAAAGTAAGGAATGGGCAATTAAAACAAACTGATCTTTGCAACAATATTAGTGACTTTTTTTTTACTTTTTAGTTAAAAGTAGAATATCAATATTTACTCAGTCCCAGTACAATTATACAGAGAGTTGCTTGGTCTATAGTTAGAAAATCATATGTAGCAACACTAAATACCCAACTAAAAGTGGATAATACCACACCGTATATTACATATACTGGGTTGTACTAAAATCCCTTCAGTCAAGCAAACTCCAAATTGCAACTTGCTAATGAATTAATGTATGCACAGACACCAGCTTTGTTACAAGTGCCTACTAAAAGAGAGTTCACCTATAACCATTATATAGACCCAGTGTCTTCAGTGTTGTAGGCAGGCAGGGCTAAGAGGTGAGAAGGGGAGGTGAACCAGCTAAGGCCAATGACTAGTGACAGCAGCAGACAAGTCTGGGTCATGTCTTTGCCTTCAGGATCGTGATGTGATGAGAAATTCACAACTAATAGGAGGTACACAGTTGCATGTACATAACGCCTACAAAACACACACTCTCTGCTTTAGTCACTCACAGGCTTGGATAAAACTGTCTGGGCTTATAGTATTAATGGAGCTAAAATCATGCATCATCAGATGAACTGGCATGGTAAGGTTTTTTTTGCTTGCAGAAAAAGTAGCAACAAATGCAAAATGCTTTTGATACCAACCATAGCCCAGTTTAGAGCAGAAGCCCAAAGGCTTAAAAGACTGACTGCAACAATTTAATTCTTTAATCTGGATAATAAATATAAAAACTCCCACAGGCTATGGTATCTGCTTGGCTCACTGGATCAATATGAGGGTACACCATTAAGCTATTAGACCTGGAAAGACTATTGGCCAAATCTACAGCATATCATAATTTAGCCTAAAGAGGCCCCAACTCATCAATATGCCATTGACATTTATTTTTAAAACCGCCACTTGCCGACAAAAACATGGATTACAAGCATTATTTATGGCAAACGACAACGTTAAAAGTCTGTAAAACTCTTGCAGAAATTAACACACAGAAAACTCAATAGTTGATCAATCAGTTTTTTTCCACTGAAACTTAACAGGTTCAATCGTATTTCACACTAGGAGTCTCACAGTTCTGAATAAATATTTCATTTTCCAGGAGAAACACATGGATGCAGCTGGAGACCAAGTTGACGTTAACTTATGCAGCCTTCCTTTGTCCTTCTTTTAAACTAAACAAACACTGGCCACAGCATCCACAGCATAACGTGACAACACAATGTACAGATACAACCCCGCAGACTGAGTTTCAGTTTCTTATACAACTGCATCTGTTTACAATCATGACATGATTCATTGTTGCTATAAACCATGCAGATTACAGTGACATGACATGACATGTTGTGGCTGAGAGGAGAATGTTGTCCAAACTCCTCTCAATCCTGGACAATCCCTCCCACCCACTCCACTGCGTGCCGGCTGCACAGAGGAGCACTTTCAGCCAGAGACTGATCACAGTCAAGTGCTCCACAGAACGCCACAGGAGATCCTTTCTCCCAGAGGCCATTAAACTGTTCAACTCATCCCCCTTCTGTAAAAAGGAGGGGGATTAAATGGTCAAAAAGTATTGTTTTTATTTCATTTATTATTTTTATTTATGTTTACTGCTCTAGCTGGCATTTTCTCTGACTTGTTGATCAGTAGTTTGTACATGTTGTTTAATGTCTTGGTGGAAGTTTTTTCCTTTCCTTTCTACTTTTCTGGGAATAAAACTCTTCCTTTGTAGACAAAGGATCAAGTTATCCCCTAGTACGAGACAAAGTATTGTAGTAGGGAGCAGGCCTGTCACCAGTGGCTAGGTCAGCTTTTTTCCCCTAACACAGTGTGTGTACACATGCCAGAGATGAGGGGTTACGTGCAGAGAATTGACCATAGAAGAAGTATTTGGTCAACAACAGCAGCAACAGGTATAATGGCACAAACGATTGTGTCTACGAAAAACCAAGTGCCTTTGTGGTGACTGTGGTGCAGGAAGGTAGAGCGGTTGTCCACCAATCTCGCAGTTGTTGGTTCAATCAAACATTTCGAAGTGTCCTTGAGCAAGACACTGAAACCCAACTTAGTTGCTCCCGGTGAGCGCTGGCCAGCTGCATAGCAGCTCCCCCATCAGTGTATGAGAGTGTGTGTGTGACTGAGTGCGAATGGGTGATTAAGAAGCAGTGTAAAGCGCTTTGAGGGCCAATAGGCTGCTATAGAAGTGCAGACCATTCACTTACAATAAAACACACATCTTTCACTTTTCCCTAACAATATCGAATTTTCAGACATGGCACAGTAATCATACTGCAAGTTAGTGTTGGTCAGCTTAAGTCATGGCACGATGACAAACAAACACATGCTGAACTAGTAGCAAGGAATATATAGAGATCATAAATTAGTAGCAAGATGTAGCCAGCACACTTCTCAACAGCAGTGGGGCCCTAAAGCTCACAGACGCACACGCAGCTGTTGTAACACGAATGAACGTTAACAACACAAAAACACACTTCTAACTGCACTAAGTCATGTGAGACTACAGAAAATGCAAAGCAGAGTGAAGCCAGGGAATACTGCGATTATTTGTAATTGTTACTTTTATTATTTAGAAATTTAACGTCCCTTTCCGAAAAACTAATTGTGAAAATTGAAGCAGGACTAATTTAAAAAATATGAACGTATCTGACAGGTGGAGTCAGATTATGCTAACGTTACTTCTTTTTGACCTGATGATTCAGGCTTAAAGATTCCACCCAAGTTACATCTGCAAACTAAGACCGTGTGGACTAAAATGCTGGAAACGCGTGCTATACATGTAGATATACATGTAGCTCAAGTAAAGTTTGTGTTTCAACAATGTGAGAATTATCAAAAACTAATGTCCAACACTGTTCAACGACTGGCTGCCAGCTGACGCGTTAATGTTAGCTGCATCAGCTAGCAGTAAGTTGCCGTTTAGCAAAAGTTAGCCAACGTCGCAGCTAAGCTAGTAACGTTAGCCAGGTACACAGTCTAAAAAACGCCTTAGGCTGTGCAACCAATAATGCGGTTTCTTTAAAATATAGGGATGGGGTGGTACGCTAGTTAATTGAGTGCAAGATAAATGACTAAAAATAGCCAGAACTACAATGAATTAAAATCCCAAGCTTGTTAGCCGGGCTAAGCTAATGTGTTAAGAAGTCCGTCCCGGTCCCGAAAAATCAAAACAAACGTCTCTTCAAGTATGAAGGCGAAGTGAATCCGACACCCGCATCTTCCACTGCAGCAAACAGCCTGGTTGGCTCCATTTATGATTTCGGCCAAATAAATAAAACGCTTCCACATCACGCTGCTTAATGGAGTACATTAACATTGGGCAGCTATTAGCAAGGGATATTTCCCGTTGTGACAACACGCCTATTTTCACTGTTTATTTTGGGCCTAAGCGCCGCTTGGAAGGCCCTGCCATTTTCCTGCTCTGCGGACCCGCTGACAGCGACTGCAGCCTCTGCCTTGCTGTCCCACCATCCTGGCGTATTGTTCCAGCACAGTGGTCTAATTTTATTTCTTTTCCCCCTCCTTACCTGGCGCACTGCAGTCGGCGCACACTTCTGTCCGTTGAAGCTTTCTCGACATCGCGAAAGCGGCTGGATTCTAGAGGTGGATGTTGGCGATGATGCGGCGGTTCACCCTTTCCCCCCGAGCTTCAGACCGACGTTTGCCGTCAAACGATGCGGCCCCTGAATCCCCGGAAACCGGGTGGTGTGATCGGCTTTCCCGGCCAGCTGACAGTTGAATTTCCCGTTTATTCTTGCGGTATCTTCGCCCACATTTGCTGCTGCGCCCCAAGTCTAGAGCCAAATTAGAGAAGCATCATTATTCTGGACCTCTGTGTATCCCCTCATATCGCAATATTTACTAATTATGTAGGGTGCATTGCCGGCAAGTCACCGAGAGACGGCAGCTCTTTACCTGTCAGGTTCCGTACACACACCCAACATCCTGCAGCCTACCTACGGGGAGCAGGGAGGGGTGAGGGGGCAGAAATAGACAAGAAGCCCTCTGCGAAACAAGACTCGTAATAAGACGTGAGGGCACGCGCACATATTGTTAATTGTTTATTTAACTCCATTGTAACATACGTTCATATTCTACACATTGTTATTTTTTTTGGCGGTTTTAATTGACTAGTTTAGTTTACATTGAGACATCTGCGCTCCAGTGTCCTGCACACAGACAACATAGTGAACTTTGATTGAGAAAATGTTGTTACAGAGGTTCGCCACAAGAGGGAGATCCACCTTTCGCGAACGTTTCTGTCAGGAGTGTGCAGGCAGCGCCAACAGCTGTCGCATGAATAGAAACGTGCTAACGTCATGCACTGCTTTGCCAGTGTATTTTTGCTGGTATCAATTACGGGATACACGTGTCATAAAAAGCAGAGGGTTTATAAATGAAGTGGGAAAGTTGGCCGTTTGCTCCCATTCAGTGTTTGTTGGCATGAGTTAGTTGTTAGCCGTGATAGCGCAGCAGCTAAGCTAACTTGGCCATTAGTTTTTGAACCTGTACATTTAATTGGGATGGGCCTGATTTGCCTTGCATGTAACCTTAGAGATGTCAGGCAGGAGGACTGATGTTGCACTAGTGTTGTACAGTTTGATTTTTTGTGCCAAAATGAATTGTTTTGCTACTGGTATATGCTAAATATGTAAAGTCTAACAACAGTGAACTGCTTGTCTGGCTATTTTTTGCAGCTTTGTTAGTTAAAGAAAGAACCAACAACAACTTGTTGGCGTGTGTGCTACATGAAAAATATATATTATATTATATATAGGTCAACATATCACATCTTTACCCGACAAAATTATATTAGATTATCACACTGGAATATGACCACAATTCCCCTGAGACCTCTATTATTATAAACACAAGTCATCAAATCAGGGTCGTTTCAATATTACTGCAGATATGTGATATTTTTAAATGTTAGCTTTTGGCAAACTGGGAACAGATTGTAGCATGTTATCACGGTCCTATTTTTTTCACAACTAAAATATTTCTTAGCCAAAATAAACCTTACTTGGATTATATATATTGTATTTAGGAGGCATTGTGGTTCAAACCTTTTACAGTTTTAGCGTTAATAAAAACAAACATGTAGGCTTTGTAATTTTAAAATAAAACACACACATGCACATGTTAACATGGGAAAAAAAAATTTATTTCCCTTTCAACATTTTTAGGCTATATTAATTCTGAGCTTCTTTTTTCATTACACATTTATGACAACATCCATGACAGTGGTTGAGTGTGCGCACATTACATTGCAGCTTGTCAACGCATCTTTCTCAGTCACTACCGGATGGGAGGAGTGGAGGAGGATAAATGTGTAAGAGTAAGCCAGGGCAGAAAGAGAGGCAAGAGGTGGAAGAGCGGATAGCTAAGAAATAAAGCTGTAGCCTAATTTACGGAGACTGTAAAACTAGGGGTTTCATTCTAGAAATTATTTTTACGCAGATTTGCCGTTTATTCTAAGCAGAGCGCGTAGGGATCATTGACTGCTTCTGACGCGTAAGGCTGCCCCTATACGCCTTTGGGCATCACCGCCGACAAAGGATGATAGTCTTGATTATATAGCGTAAATTGATAAGAAAGTATCCTCGGAATACACAGTAAAGCAAACGAAGGGGGCGAACTATGATCCGAGAATGATTTCTTCTAAGAAAACTCCGGAGAAGAGTCGTTATCCTATCCACTATTTGGTGTGGCACAACAAACACCGACAGCTGGAGAAAGAACTGGCAACGAACGAGCAGGTGAGACACAGAGAGGCGATCCAACATACCTCTCCTGACAGGCACAGGTCCGTGTCTTTATTGTGGGCGATCATATGGGCGTGTGGGTTTGTAGATGTGATTGGTGGTGTAGGTGCCATCCATGGACCACCTCGTACAAAACCCTGGCCAATAATTAACGACAATAATAATAGCGCAGTTAATTGTCTATGGGGTGGAGGGGGGCATTTGTAGACTACATCCTCAGACTATTTTCTTAATTTTTAAGAGCAGAGTGACATAACAGACTTTAAATGTCAAGGATATGTAAAATTTACCGCAATGGAGCTTAAACTACTCCTCCTTCTAGTCATTTTTATATACATGGGAACTTGTGTCAAGAGTTTATTCCTGGAGAAAAAAAACCCAGCTGCAGATGACTGTAATTGTTGAACCTGATGGTGTTGCAGCGTGTGCATATGTGTGTGTTTCTCAGAGTCAGTGGTGCTTTATGTCTGTGTGTAGGCTTTAGCAGCATTTTTTGCGAGCTCTACTCAAAACTGTAGGCTCTCTACCTTCCCACTAGCACCTTAACCATTTCTGAGTGGGTGAGACAATGCGGATACTGAGGCATGTGGGCGAACAGTTGCCAACCAGCACTGTAAATACTGTAATGGAATCATTAAGGTGTTGTGCTATTTTTTCAAAAGCATGACCAATTATATTCCAGCTGCTTGTACTGCATCTAGGATGAGGGTCCAGATAATATAAGAATCACACTATTATGAGTGAGAGAGAGAGCGAGAGACAGAGAGAGAGAGAGAGAAAGAGCCAGCTTGTGTGCATTTGAATTTAGTCCTTTTGCTTGTTAGTTTGCAAATTTGCTCAAAACCTTTACCATTATTTGAAGAATTCTCTGTACATCTAAACACTTATTTTGAGTAGATGCTTCACGCGAAGGTCTGAGGACATCAACACTTTACACACATAACCATGTATGCACACTTGCTTACATGCACAGCCTTACCTTCTTATTGTGATAAAAATTACATCCAAGGAAGTCTTCTCTGCTAAAATGGTCAGCTAGTGACCAAAAGGCAGCCATCAATGGGTTTACCAAAATCCCTACATCTACAATAAGGGACTTTAGACATAATTCGAACAGTTGCAAAATAAAGCTGATCACATCTTACAGCAGAGAGGCTTTAACAGAAAGACCTCTGATATTCAGTGTCAAAAGTAACATACTCCATTTTGTAAATAGAGGAACTGCAAATGTACAATTACATGTTGCTGAAACCGAAGAGGCAGCAAAACTTTTTTAGATGTGCAGCTTTACCAATGCTGAATATTCATTTTCACACTTTGGGTGCTCAAAAAATAAGCTAAATTAAAATGAACAGATGACTTGTTCTTTTGTTAAGGATTTCTCAATTAATGGAAATGTCTCGACAGCTACTGGATGGAATGCCATGGAATTTGATGCAGAGTAGACATTCATTGTCCCCAGAAAATTGATTTTTTTCATTGACTTGAAAAATCTAGAGCTGGGCAGGTACTGTAAATAAAGATCAGTCTCAAAATCCAGTGAATAAATTCCACACAGTTCCAGCTTTATTTTAAGACATATGCCGATGCAGTGCGGACATCCTCAGTTTTATACTGGGCTGTCTTTGTCTACTCACTCCCATCACCAGACATGTCCTGTGGTATTTCATGGGGAAAACAGATGACAGGTATGACATTCATTTGCAAACAGGTTTAATGTCCCCAAAATGCAAGTAGCCTAATTTGGGTTTGAGCTGTTATTATAATATATATATTATATATGGCTGGTGCAATAATAAAATGTTACAGCTAACAAATATAACTAAAAAACTGCTTTGGTAAAACAACAGCTGGCCACGTGTCCCTGTTGAGAAAGCCAGTCCAGTTCCTCAGGAATGTTTTTATAATAGCAGTCTATACTGTATAGGACAACTTTGTGGTTAATGAGCTTTTTATTGATTCATTAAACAGGAATACCACATCAGATTTCAGTAAGGATATCAAAACTTTATTTTATAGAAAAGTCCCTCCCCTTTATCCTATAGGCTTGTACCTCAGCAGGTACAGCCCAAATAACAAAATATACATTTTAGAGATTCAAGGTTTTCAGTAAGTCATAGAAAATAATTGTTTTCTTACCAATAATGACATACCTCTGATTATTAGTTATTGAGGTGCTGTACTTGGTAATTAAAAACAATAATATCTTGAATGTCAAATGCAGTTGTTGCATAATATCTTCCTTGAACATATATGTTTGCAAGTGGGACTTGTTTTTTAGGATATGCTGTGATGGTTCAACACAGGTCACACTGTAATTTTTTTGCAATCTACAGTAAGATGCTAATGAAATATAATCAATATTTATGAGGAAATACTTTAGGTAACATTTTACATCAAGTTATCTCAAATGGCTCATACACATAGGCTCCACAAATTAACCCTCACATCATTAAATTTTGCAGGAACTCTCATCTATAAATATTTTATGATGCCTTTGAACCCAGGACTTTAGTAAAATTGCATGTACATGTAGCTTTTATTCCTATATTTTACTGACCTATACATACTGCATTACTCAAGTACTGTTCAGAAAAACATGCTAATCTAGGAATGGTAGGTTAGTCACCATTAGCTTATGCAAAATATGTTTTTTTTTTTAAATTCCCAGTATAGATCTACACTCTAATAACTATCACAGCAAACAAATGATGCAATGTTTTTTCACAGAGGTAAAACTTAATTAAACATGACCTCAAATCTGGACCTATCTATTTAAATGAATCCCCCAGCTTCTTGGCCATACTTTTAAAATGAATATGGCTTTAAAGCTGTTTAATGTGCTTAAAAAGAAACAGCAACAACATTGAGAGAGGAATAAGAGTGAGGAAAACACAAAATAAGATTTTTTCTGTATTTCACAACAAACATTCCTAACTTTTATTTATGCCAGCTCTTCTAGACCTAAGCCTTCGTTATCAACTCTGTTTGATAGCAGATCAGAGCTTGTGTGGGGACAGATATGCAGAAAAAAAACTTCACTTCTCTTTTTTTATGTTCCCCTCTCACTGATGAGAACTGCTGCTAAACCTCACCTATAGCTGTAACTACAAACCATCTCTTTCTCTCGCTCTGTTTGTGTGTGGGAGTTTGCATATGTAATTATGAAAAATGGTTTTGCATGATATATATATATATTTGCATATAGTCAATATTACTAAACTAATACAGTGTATAAGTGTATTACTAATACAAAAGCTGAACCCTTAGTTTACAGGACATGTGCAGAACTACTTAAACTGGGACAGCATACAAACACCAATGTGCTTCAGCCTTGAACATCTGCGACACACACACACATGAAACACATACACACGTGATGCTGTGATGATATGTCAAGGAACATTTGGATACAGTTACTGTGGCACACCCGCAGTTCTGGTGGGTTCAGTACGTTTTGACAGCACAGAGGTGTTTTTTTAATTGCTGTAGGCATGAGAACAAGAGAGAAGGTGAGTGCTGCTGGAATAATGAGCAAGATTTGCTGATATTGAGATGTACATTTTCTACAGTTTCTGCCCATTCTAGAACATTAGGATCAATATTTCCCTGTCAGGATTAGCATTCGGCTACACACACTGGACGGTGAGGCAGTTTTTTGTAGTTTTTGTTTTCATTTATTTTATTTGTCAAGTATTTGCTGTGTGTAACCAGGTCAATGTATCACATGCACTGACCTAGTCTGAGATTTAGATGGTCAAAAATATTTTTAACATGAAAATCAAGGCCACCAAGCTACTTTTCTCACTGACCTACTGTGACAAGAGCCAGATAGGCCAACCAAATGAGAGAACCATGGATGAGCAGGTGGTGAGTGAAATTATGCAAATATCAGTGCCACTAAAAATAGATTTCTAAAGAAGTAAACTA
Source organism: Channa argus (assembly GCF_033026475.1). NCBI lineage: Eukaryota > Metazoa > Chordata > Actinopteri > Anabantiformes > Channidae > Channa > Channa argus. The sequence continues at coordinate 18,013,281 of NC_090202.1, read as the reverse complement.
TGTGTTTTGGATTCATATTATATTTGTCAAATTAGATATTAGCTCCTTGAGGGCCTGTTTGTTAAAGGTTTGTTTTAACCAAGTATTTTGTTAAAACACATAGTCTTAATTGAACCCTTGCATCAGTGCACCTTTATACATACCTTTACTCTTCTTGATTATTTCAGTTTTTTTTTAACGTTGATACAGAGGTTATACTCAAACTTGTCATATTTGTTTAACTGGCATAATATAGTGACTTCCACTTCTACAGTGATGGCTCTACAGAGCCATGGTAATGACTGTGGGGTTGTAAAAGTGGAAGAAGAAATTTAGGGAGAACACTTACTCCTGGCTGCAACATTATATTGCCATATTATTACAATACATTGTTTTGTGATAGTTCCTATGATATCATATGAAAAGCATTAGAATATCTGTTACGGCCCGAATAACAAAGACAGTATTGTGCAGATATTGCATGATAATGTTTGGTCTCTGATATATTCAGTTTCCACTCAGCTGTGGAAGTACTGTATAGATTCACTGTCCTCTGTTATGCTACAGTAAAATAAGAATAATCTACAGCTTTCTTCATATCAGAGGTTTTTAAAGCCAGCACAGCCTTTGGTAAAATGATGAGAGTCATTTCATTCCACTATGTGTATGCATCAAATATCCGGCACTGTTTCTGATTGCACTCTTATTTCCTTCCAGAACAACAATGCAGCGAATCACTGGTGTGAGATGGAACTGAAAGTTTTTATTTTATATATTCAAATGCAAATGCCACATATGGGAGTCTGAAACGTTCTGCATGCAGCAGTGTTTGCCCAGTGTTCCATAATCTACATATAACGAATCACTTGTTTGAATGAGTGATTGGAGCAGAAATGCTGCGACAGCAGACTACAGAGGAATAATTGGTCCATTGGATATCAATCATACGGCAAAAAGCCAGGGAGAGAAAAGTGAACATAGTAACAGGAGAAGTGGTTAAATAAATACTAGAGACACACAGCTGACTACATAGAAAATGTGCAAGGGGAAAGAAGGAAATGTGAGGAGTGGTAAAATAGGAAGAGTGATAAGCAATGGGGGGGATAAAACGGGATGAGATCAAGTTTTAACTGTTGTCATTAAAGAGGGTTGATAATGATAGTTGGGAAAAGCAAAGTAATCTAGAAAAAGCAAGAAGGCCACACTCACTGACAGAGTGAACCAAGGAGTAGAGGCACCAACAGGTGATGACAGAGAGTATAAAGAAGCAGAGGATGTAGGAGGGAAACAATGACAGACTCTGACCATGAACAGAGCCTGCCTGGGTTTCAGACAGATGTAAAAGCACAGTGTGATTGAAAGAGAACAGGACCATGTGAGGGGAGGTGGTTTATCTCCAGACAAAGGCAGGAAATGACATAAAGATCTTCGCTTTCGTTATCCATTGCTGCCTCTTGTTCTGTCCGTGTCTGTGTGTCTGAGCCCAATCTGTTCTTCTCTGAGTGGATGGTTTGATTACGATGCCCTTGGCGAGGTGCTAATGTTAAATCAGCATTATAAAATCTTATGGTAGTTTGTGCTTGGGGGAAGGGAGCCATAAATTAAGTTCTCTGGTTCATTGCCCACACTAGAAATGAATCTTTACGCTAACCGTCTGCTATCTGATTGCTACTACACCTCTTCTCTTAACCTCCTGCTTCTCCCTGTCTTCTCAGATCACACCCACCCACTGTAGTGTATGTAGTTGTCCCTTTCCTCATCCCCTGGTGACTTAAATTCCTCTTTACCTCAAGTAATCCATCCATGAACCCCATCCTCCTCCCTATTACTTTCCTCAGTGTAATAAAACCCAGGTCGCATTTAGTTAAGTTGCTAAAAGCCTTTAAAAGAAAGAGAATGTTTGGCAGTAATAGGTAAAAAGATAGATACATGAGATACATGTGGTAAAAAAGGGAAACAAATACAAGCACATATACTGTAGCTATGAACAAACCAAAAGTAAAGGTCTGTATACCAAATAAGGGCAGTGAGCATCAAAGTCAGTGAAGTCATAAATCAGTGGTCTTTCCTAAGGAACTGCCATGGTTTGCTTCCTGTTTAGTTCATTCTGTCACAGCTTGACCCTGTATGGGGAGATGATGCTACTAATATTTAAACCATCCCGACAGCTGAATATTTCAGCCGCAGTGTTTGAAAGGTTTTTTTGCACTGCCCATTATCCGTTATCTTCCGCTTATACTGAGTCCGTCACTGTTGTTTATATTATTTTCAGGCAGTTTTGTGCACCTGCCAGCATCTCGTAAGAGATTACTACCACCCAGACTGTGTGATTAGCATGTGTGCATAATGAACCCAAAGGGCCCCATTCCTTTAATTTGGTGGATGTTGATGTAGAAATAATGCCACGGTCAAGTTCAAGATACCCACAAGGATTAACTGTAGGGTTGTTGTTGGAAACATACTGTTGTAGTGTTGGAAGGGTGATTCAGATTGTCAAAAATAGTTGCCCATTTTAATGGAAATTTATTAGCAGATGAATTACCACTTATCAGTAATGCAAAGCCCACAATAAAGGAGTAGTTTGCATGTTATTCAGATTCAAAGATTCAAAGTGTTTATTGTCATATGCACACAGAAAGCATGTTTTCCTGCACAATGAAATTCTTACTTTGCCATCAGCAATAAATCCCATATAGTAAAGTAAAATAAAAATAGAAAAATTAAAATAAAAAATAAGAGCAATAAAGGCAATAAAAGTGAGGTAGTGCATGTAGTGACGTAGTGAGGTAGTTATGTAGACTCAAACTTTTGTGCTACAGTGCTGAAGCTTTAAGTCTTTATAATTCCAAATGAATAAAATTACCATGTTCAATACAGTGACATTTCTACATTTCTAGATTTATGCTGCTGCTTTCCTCCTTGGTTTCAAGGTGAAATGCTAACTGTTTAAAGCTGTTTTTGCAGAGCCGATGCACTTCAGTTCATCTAGTTTCCAAATGCAAAAACATTAAGTAACAGAAATACTTAATATTTATTATATTTCTTTTATTTGATCTGCACAGTGAAATGCTAGATGTCCCACAGCAAATGGCCTTCTGATTACATTAGTAGTTCAGCCTGAGTATAGCCATCTCTTTCCAGACCACTAGGTTTACCTGAGATTGCCACATAATTCAAATGCTTACAAAAACACACAGATACACACACACACGTGCGCGCACACACACACACACACACACACACACACACACACACACAAAAGAAAGTTACTGTGGTGCTTCAGTTCAGTAGGCTACAGCTACTGCATGATGTGATTATGCTCTTTTGTAGCATATGCATTGTCTGCTTTATTCAAACAAAAAATGTGCTCTCTGCTTCTGTGTGTGCCTTCATCTTGAGTATGAAGAGTGAAAATAAGCTTGCTCCATCTCTCTCTCTCAGTTGAAGTCTGTCAGCTCACTGCAACAAGCAGGTGTCAAAGCCTTTATATTACCGTCAGAAAAAAGCTCTCTTTCCATCTCTTGTTGTCTTTCTGACAACAAGAGATGCATCAGCATCCCACCCAGTTGTGCTTTTCTTTGCTCTGCCCATGTGTCTTTCTGTCTGCCTATCTAGCTAGATCAGTAATGACAGTAAACAGGCATAGTGCAGTGAAACAGAGACGCATTAAATATGCTGGAATGTAGGTCAGGGTTCTCGTGTGATGAATTGCCCTTACTTCGACAACTCACAGCTTTTAATGCACCTGCACAAGTGGGAATGAATTTTGCCCGTGTCAAGATGAGTGTGAAAAGCCCTGTGAGGTTTTGTTATTTTTCTGTGAGGTTAACATCACCATTTGTTCTGCTCACTCTATCATCTGTGACGCAGGTTTTGTACTGCCCTTTTATTTCTGAAGCACTGTCACATTGAAAATGGATCAGAGTTTCATGGCAGTCTAACGTTCGTCAAAGTCTCCTCTGGATTGAGAATCGCAGAGATGAAGAAGGGGAGGGTGGGGTAGGGGGGAGTTATTTTTATTCTTCCCCCTCCCATCACCATCCTCTACTCCTGTGTGCCCCAGTGCACAAACATTTTGGTGTAGTCACTGCACGTTTATATGCACAGTTTTGTGAGGGTGTGTGTAGTTGTGCCCTGTTACTTTTTATCAACATAATATTTAATGCACATTCAGCTAGTGCAATGTGCTTTTATCATCAGAAGTACCAAAAATGGTCAAGGAGTGTACACAAAGAAAATGATGGTAAAATAATAACGTTAACATCAATGCAAAAGTTTGCATCCCCCTTTATCAAATGTTCTCTCATACAATGCATGTCCTCCTTTTGTCTTTATAACCTTCTCCAACCTCTTTGGGTACTGGGATACCGAGCAGCATTTGTATCCATTCAGGTGTAATTTTAATTCACTCTTCATGGCATGTTTATTCCAAGTCTACCAGATTGCTTGTTTGTTTGCCATGTACAGCCTTCTTTAAACCCATACACAGATTTTCAATGATGTTTAGGTCTGGAGACTGGAAGAGCAATGGCAAAACATTCAGCTTATTCTTTTTGAACCGTTCTTGAGTTGTCTTTCATTTTTGCTTTGGATCATTGTCTTGTTCATTTTTAGCTTTTTGACTGATGATAGGTTCAAATCTGATATGCTTATTTGGTTGATAATCTTATTATATTATTTATTTCCTTCCATTTTAAGCAGCGCTCCAGTGCCTGATACATAAAGAATTCCCCCCCAAAACACAGGTCCGAGTTTCATTCTCGCTACACAGAACAGAGCAAATCATTGCACCAAAAAAATTCAACTTTGGTCATATCAGACCACATAATCTTGTTCCAAATCTTATTTGGTTTGTTCACATTTGATTAGCTCACTCCAAGTGTGCTCCTTTATGTCTAGAAGTAAACAATCACTTGCTGTGTACTTTTCCCAAATAATCCAGACTTGTGCACACAATGTTGGACTGTTAAGATGTAGATTTATATTCCAGTTGCCTCCATGGACTTTGTCAGGTTCCCTGTTATTAATTTGAATTCTTACATTGTATCTAATTTCTCCCATTTTTCAATTAAGGTCTCCACAGTTGGTACTGGTATCTCTAAATGCTTGAAATATTTTATACCCTTTGCTAGCTTTGTGAGGGTCTACCAGTGTTATTATGAGGTCTTATGGAAGTTGTTTTCTTGATTTTTGTTGCTCTGATTCTTATGCTGATTTTGACTCTTTACACTCCTTGACTATTTTTGTTATATCTGGTGATGAAGCAACATTTGTACATGCCTAATGTGCATTAAATATTATGTTATTAAAAAGAATTCTGTGTATCACGCTTTTGGCCTTTTCAATGTAACAGGATGCAAACTTTTTTACTCAACTGAATGAAAGATTGATGGTGGCCTAAGTACCTGCCAAGCTGCATTAGGTCGAGCATACACTGAGCATGGGAGAAAGAGGGGGTGGGGGAGTGTGCTGAGGACCAGATGCCACAGATAGAAATGCCTATCAATAATGCAGCCTCCACTGCACTCACCATTGAGGGAGAGCAAGGTGGGAAAGAACCAATGAAACAGAGAGAGGAAAGCAGAGGAAAACAAGGAAAGAGTTTTATTACGAGACACAGACGTGAGCTAAAAGAGAGACAGAAAACAGGTGCAGAGAGTTTAAATAACAGAGCTAAAATAAACAATTGTTGGTGCAAAAGAATAAATTGTGGGGATGATGAAAATACAGAACGGTGCGAGGACATGCAAATCCGTATGAAAAAGAGAAAAAAAAGTAGAGGCATTAATGAAGTTGTAGAGAAACAGAAGAAGGCATATAAGTGTGGAATAAACATAAATGGAGACTAGAAAGGGAAAACATGAACAGTGTGATTCCATTAAGTCAAGATTGTATGCAAACACATGCAGAGCTGCCACAGTGAGAGAAAAAAGGAAATGTTCACATCTCATTTTAAATGCAGTGCTTTTTTCTTATTACAACGACCTACATTGCATGTCACCATAATGGGAACATTTTCTTCTGGAAAGACTTGACTTGATAGCAATGGCAAGACATTATCCATTTTTATAAAAAGAATAATGCAATGTCACCTTTTTCTGTTGTGCAACAGAATAGACCAAGAGTTTTGTAGTGTTTGCATACTAACAACAATATCATCTGTGCACCTTTAAAAAAAGCACAACGTTAAATGGTAGCCCTAAAATGAAGCTGATTACTTCATTCAAATGATCACGCATCAGATTTTGTTTTCTAATTCTGTAATTACTCTGTCTGATATATTGTTGTTAGTATGAAACATTTTGAAACATACTGTATATTGTACTTTTTCTTTCAGGACATTGTACAGTGTTAAGCTTAAAGGTGTTTTTCGTATGTTTTCAACCTAATTTATAACTAAGAATTTATGACAGACATTAAAGAAACATCTCACTAAAGTTCAACAGTAGAACAAATACAGACTGCAATATAATCATTCAGTCTCATGTTTAGCTTAGCATTAAACCCAAAACATGGTTTATTTTATTATGACATGCAGATTTTGCTAAGTCACTATTTTTATCAACAAGTAGGCAAGTGCATAACCACCCACAAAGTATTTCCCAAATTTCATTGTATGTAAATAAATTGCAAAAAAAAAAGGTTCAAGGTCCTGCTATTGTTCAAACTGACTAACCAAAATAGAGTAGCTTTTCCTAATGTTTTGGATCAAAATGGCTTCTGCAAAATATACATCAACTAATGGGAACATCTTTTGTTATAGCAACAAAATATACAAAACAAATGCCGGTATTAGCTTTTGAAAATGGGCCATGGCACCAACAGAAATTTTCAACACATCCTTTATTTACCAACAACTAAGTTGGTAAAATCATTTTTAGTCCATTTTTTGTTTACAGTACAGTATAATCATCTGTATACTGTAGCATACATACTGCATATCTACACTCATGTGGCACACCCTACATCACAGACCTTGCGTGACCACAGTATGCTCTCCAATGTGATCTCATTGTTTAGTGAAGCCAAGAGACAAGCAGGGATGACATAATGGCTTTATCCTAACTACCGAACCACACAAGTTAAACAAGGCCATTGAGTCATCACTCTGTTTGTATGTGTGCATGCATATGTGTTTGTAAATGATTAGTAAAAAAGAGAGAAGGAGAGAGTGCATGGCCCATTAGTTGTAAACAACTATTTCCTCCAAGGAGTTCCAATTTTGTTAATGGGGGAGGGGAGCTCAAGGCGTTCTTCATGATGATTGAGTTCTGAGTTTATGTGAGTTGCAAGCAAACTGCTTGATGCATATAATATAGGCTATTATTGTGTCACCACTACTTGCCCACACCTCCTCTCCCTTTTTCCATCCGTGAAGTTTGCACTGTTTTGAACTTTATCTGGAATCCACAGCCTGACTGCCATCTGTCGCCATGTTCAATTTATCCCTGTCTCAGCTACTTCTGATGCAAATTGGACCAAATGAACCACAGCAAATCATTGAGGCTGCAGTTTGAGACTGACAGTGTCTTCTGATAGCACTTCAAGGTGTCATCACAGCAAATTTCTAACATACTGATTTGAAAATTTTGACAAAGGTTTTTTTTTTTTTTTACTGTAGTAGATTCTGGTGAAGACGTTCTTGGATATTAATCTTGATATAGGCTGGCTGGCTAATCAGGCTTTGTTCGATGATAGAATAGCAAATTCATCACAGGTTCAGAATTTCCTGAATAAAGAATGCGAGACTTCAATCAGAAAAGTACTTTGCTGTCTGTTAGTGGTCTCAGAGGATGAGCAGCAGTCTCTAAAAGCCCACCCGAAGCATATCGCCTCGTTACCCTTCCTGAGAACGGGATCGGAGATGGCTACCTGTCCATGGAGATCACTACCAGACAATTTTGCTTTTGCAGTTTTTGCTGATGGATGTCTTACATTTTCTATTTGGCAAATACTGTATTTGTGAAGTTGCTTTTTTTTCTCTCAGAAAACAAAGCTTGATGTGTTTATAATGGTGTGGTCACTTTGGGTCTGCCTGATCATATGGATACAGGCAATCCAGTGTCCTCCAGGCGACTTTAAGTGCACTGCCCCATTGGAAACCTTTAGTCATAATGTGACATTGGGACAGCCAGTCAGCTGTGCGCTCTAATAAAGCTTAAAGAGATCTGACCTTTTATGGAAAGAGGTTCAAACTTGCTTAAATATGAATGCTGACCTTGAAAGTGCAGAATCTATAAAAAAAATTTAAAATTGTTTTACATTCCTTCATGTGTTTTTAAATCTTTCTGTTTATTCCCAAATTAAGATGAAAATATCCTACATTTTTATTGCGGTCTTAAACTTGTGATGCTCTAAGTTGTTACTTACTACAATGTCAAACAACATGTGAAACACCAAGAGGCTGATGTGCACTCAATAGCATTTCAGGGTTTAATTTGTTATGCTTGCTTAGACTGACTTGCAAAGACCAACATAATGGATGTTGCAAATAATACTGTGTGTCTGGTAGTATAATCCATCACAGAGAAGTGGAGGTGGAGAAGTGCCACCGTAAAAAAAGGCAAAGAAGGCAGGTGAAATATATTCTCCCTTTCTTGCTTTTTTAATCATTCTTTCTCTGAGACAGTAGCTACATCTGTTGTGTAGAAGGAGAAGCAGCTACTGAAGCTACAGCTCAGTGGATTGTTGTGTTGTCTCCCTGTCATCCAGTGTTATATTTTGCATTATGTTTTCACGCAGCATCCTGTACTCTCCCCAACCTGTCTCCCTCTACATCCTCCCTTTCTTCTGGAATCCCCCCACTGTCATCCTTTCTTGACTTTCCCTCCCCTTCTTTTTGTCGCCTATCACCTCACCACATGTCTCTGTTTATCCTCACCCTTATTATCGTTCCTCTCTCACCCGCTCCGCCTCCCCCCTCCCGCCCAATTCTTGATACTGCATTTCAGCTGTTCACCCCTAGCTCTTGTATCCAGAGTAATTGAAATCGAGTACAGCTGTGAAATAAGCTTAAACTGATAATCACCAGCCTTACGAGCAGCCAGTTAAAGGAGGTGCAGTGGATGAAAGGACAGCTCTGAGATAGTACAAGTGCCAAAAATAAAAAAGACCAAAATGAAAGAGGACCTTTGCACCACTTTTTTGATTTTATCGTTCTGTCTTTTAATTATTTTTACCATCAGCTTTGTGGGAAGATTGAATCATGTCAAGTGGATTTCTTTTTTCTTGGTTAGAAACATTTTGCTACTTATCCAAGCAGCTTCTTCAGTGTGAATAAAGTGGCTAGGGCACCTAGCCTCTAGAGTAGGATCCTGTGATCTCACCTCCCTTCTCACCAGCATCCCAACCACCCTGACAGTGCCCTGACAGTTGTTAGGAAAAGACTAGAAGAGGACCACACCCTGCACAGCAGAAGCATCCTCAACCTAGATCAGATCTGCTCCCTCGTGGATTTGTTTCTGAACACTACATTAATCAACTACAGAGGTGACTTCTACAGACAGAAACATGGCTCTACCGTGGGTTCTCCAGTGTCACCTATTGTTGGCAACCTATAAATGAAGTCGAGGAAGTAGAGAAGAAAGCACTCATCTCCTTCCTGGGGACAGGACAAACAGACTGGTTCAAATACGTAGATGAAGATCAAGGTACACGAGGTACAGGCTTTCACAGACTACAAATTCAGCAGGGAGCAACATACTGGCCTTGTTGCAACCTAGAAATAGAAATCTACAGGAAATCCACACACACGGACCAGTACCTACAGTTTGAGTCCCACCACCCACTGTAACACAAACTAGGAGTCATCAGGAACCTGCACCACAGGGCAGAAAACATTCCCCACCTCCTCTGAAAGATAGACATCTGAGGACAGAGCAGAGACTCAGAGTCAAAGGAAAAACCTAGCGGGAGTGTCAGAGAAACTCAAAAGGATCTTCAGGAAACAACAAATATCTGTTCACTTCAAACCCACTAATACACTGAGACAAAGACTTGTCCACCTGAAGGACCAAACACCAAAGGACAAGAAGAGAAAGTGTAATACACCAATTGCAAGTGAATGCAGTCCAGTGCAGTGAAGAGTGCTCAGAGCTTTACATTGGAGAAGCAAAACCGCCTCTACACAATAGGATGCCAGCACAGGAGAAGCAACACCTCAGGACCAGAATCAGCAGTGTACCTACACCTAAAGGACAAAGGGCACTCGTTTGAGGATGACAATGTACACAATTTGGACAGAGAAGACAGATGGTATGAGGAAGGACTTTTTAAAGCCATTTATGTTCACACGAAGAACCCTTCTCTCAACAGAGGAGGAGGCCTCAGGCACAACCTGTCTCCCATTTTTCATGCTGCCCTTTCATCGATCCCCAGGAAGATTAAGACCACTTCACACCTTTCGAACCCCATCGTGGGGGTTTAGGGAGTTAGGGTACTAATCGTTACATCTAGATGCCTCCACCCTGTTCCCACCTCCCACGTTAATGAGCATATTTGGGCCAGGGTGGAATGAAGGCCTACTCTGGAGGATATAACTGGGTTCCCTAGTTCAGAATGAAGAAGCTGCTTGAATATGTGGCGAAACGTTTCTAACCAAGAAAAAAAAGTCCAGTTCACATGATTCAATCTTCTGATAACCAAACCTGGATAAATGAGAATCTTCACCAACCATCAGCTTTGGTTTCTTTCTATTTTTTGCCTTTAGCTTACAACAATATGTTCTTTCCAAATTTTCATATTTTCCAAACCTTTCACTAATATTGAGAAGTCTTTTTCTCTTTCTACCGTTGTTAATTGAAGACCATCAACATCAGACTTAAAATTCTTTCTGTGACTTTCACAGTTGTTCATCCTCTGAGACGCTGCTTGTGGTAAACTCCCACTGCACTGACAATGGCTGCATTTGCATGTTACACCTGGACTCCATTCATTATCCAGCACACACAAACAAAGCTGACTGCTCTCTTTCTTCCGCTGCGTTGTTATGACACTCTATCGCTCTATTCCCCAGCCTCCAAGACTCCTGAGGGTCTCCCTCGTGTTGTCGTCTCCTTCAGCTCACTTCTTTCTGCCTCCTCTGTTCTATCTCTCTTTCTCCTTCTGTTCCCTCCCTCCACCCCCATTTTTGTCATAGCCATCACTTGTAACGGCAATCTGTTGGTCCTTTTCTCTTTCCCTACATCTTTGCCTCCATGATGTTACTTACAAGCACTTTCTTACAAAAGAAATTTCTCTGCCTACATTATTCCCGTTTGTCTTTTTCTCTCTTTCTTGCTTTTGAAATAAAGAACTCTGCTGAGCTAAAAGTAAGAGTTAGAGATTGTACTCTTGATTGTACTTTTTATTGAATTTTGCCTCGGTAAAGTCAACTAAGTTCACATTTGAAATACTTTAAGAGCATATGAGAGTCCTTGTGTACTGCATGTGAGAATTTTCACATGGGTGCTTTTATTTGCATTCATATGGTCCTCCGTGTTTTTGTGTGTATCCCATGCAGTTTTCCTCATTTGCCTTGCAAATAGCAGAAACAGTACGTTGCAGTAGCTGATTGATTATGTAACTGCTGAGTCTGTCTGTGCTTACATTGTGTGTTTCTCAGAGATTACCGGTTTACCTGTGGCAGATGGTAGTTGCCTATCATTTTTATTAGGATATAACACACTGAGGCACAGTGAACATTTACAGTACTTTCGTCATAGTGAGTTACCTTTTTTTTTGGTCTATTCGCAGTTGCTTAAAAATCTCCAATATATTTCATCCATCTCCACTGGCTTGGTTTAACATACATCGTTATGTGGATCAATAAGGATTTTTTTCCTGCATTCACCTGCAAAGCTGTGTCCTTTTTCTAATAAAGTATAATATACATCTATCAATTATCTCAAACCAATCTCAGAGACACAGACAACCTTCACACTCATAAATATGGGCAATTTAATGGCACCAGATAACCTAACTGCATGTCACTGGATTGTGAGAGGAAACCAGCCCCCAGAGGAAACACACAGCCTTTGGGAAACCATGCAAACTGAAGCAATGACTTTTTTTTAGTGTGAGGCAGGAGTGCAAGACACTGCCAGCACGCTTCACTTAGAATGTAAATACTGATATTATATACACACGCTAGTCAAACAGTCAGAGCATTCTCCATAGAGACTAATTTGTATTCCTAGAAACAGTTTTCCACTGCTTGTTTAAAGTCTTTATCAAAGTGCTGATTGTAAGACACGCTACCGCTACTGTATCTTCAGAAGTAATCCTTAATTAGAATTCAAAACCACAACGGTCTGACAGAATCGACCTTGGATCGGCCCAGGGTCTGGATGGTGGTGGCTGTCAGCGGCTCTGTTTAACTAGCAGACCTGAGATCTGTGTTAAGAAAGTTGCTCATTTTGAAAGAGCACACGTAATGTTAAAAAGATCAGCTGGGGTAGTGGACAGAGAAAGGAATGGGTACATCTCAGGGCCAACACAGAGAGAGACACACAGACAGACAAGCATTCAATCCGACATTCACACATACAGGCAATTTAGAGTCACCTATTAACCTAACATGCATGTCTTTGGACTGTGGGAGGAAACCGGAGTACTCAGGCAAACACGGGGAGAACTTGCAAGCTCCACACAGAAAGGCAAGCCCGCAACCTTCTAGATGTGAGGCGGCAGCACTAACCACTCCACTACTCTGCTGCCCAGGAAATCACCTTGTCTTTTTTTTCTGAGGACTTTTTTCAGGGCTTTAGAATTAGCACGATATTTCACACACACTGTCTTGCCTTTTTCTATTTTGCCTTCATTTGTTTGGTTTAAACTTGAGCCACTATCAGAATGTTAGTATTCTGAGCATACCGTGGTATGTATTCAGTATTAAGTTTGTGTACTTCTATCATATAGATCTGATCCCACCCCAACATTTTTTCTTTTTAAATGATTGATATGAAAGACTAAGATGTACTATGTCATGGACGAGGACTAGTTGACATGTTTCTAAAAAATTAGTTAAGCTGAAGTAAAGCTTCAAGCATTAATTATGGTTTTTGTGTTGAGCAATAATGTCACGTGACACAGTTACATATTTTATCCTGCAAAAGAAGAGTAAAAAAATGTTTGGACACAAGGTAGGTTGAATACTTTGACACACCAATTTAAAAGACTGCAGTTATTTTTATTTTCATTTATTTAATTTTTACCCGCTCGCATTTACCTGATACAATTCAAACTTTCAACTTTTTCTGAACCTTGAATTACAAAAAGCTGTGGAGGACTGTTTAAGTGTGGCCAGTACAGCCTGTTTAGTTAAAGTCAATCTATCTAGCTGTATTGAACTGCTGACAGATCTATTTCCATCTCTCTGCCCTTTTTAAAGTTATGTCTCTATTTTATATATTGTTTTTGTTTTTCCCTCTGTCTTTGTCTGAGCCAGGCAACCACTTCAAGATGCACAGTTATGCCCAGTTTCATCTCCCTTTATTTATTCCTTGCTCTTCTTAACTTCTGTAAATGTCTTTGCCTCTTTCTACTTCTCATCCTCCTTTCTCTTTTGTGGATTTTGCCTTCCCTCTCTTTCCCCATCCAGACAGATTTAGAGTCTCTGGACCCTCGTGGCCGGACTCCTCTCCACCTGGCTGTCACGCTGGGCCACCTGGACTGTGCCAGGGTCCTTCTGCAGCACGGAGCTGACGTTAGCAAGGAGAACCGCAATGGATGGACCGGTGAGTGTGTTTGTCTGTGTGACGATAATTGTGGTAGCATGCATTATGTATAGGGTACTGTACATAAGGCATTATTGAGTGGAGTGCTGGGGATTGGAATGTGTTTCAAACAAAAGGTGCTACATGCAGCATTTTATATTATATTGTGTTGTTGGATGAAGGATGAAGCCAGAGTAGAAGCAATGGTGTATTATTTCTGACACCAGTGGTTAAAAGTTTCGGAATTATTACCTTTCCTCTTTTGGAGGATACAGCATTATAGCTTTTCTTTTCATGATATCAATTATTCATTATTCAACACACACAAACTGGGCCTTTAAATATGTAGTAGATACAATTACAACCCAAACAATGTGGAAATGTTATGTGTTTTACATGTCTTTCACCAGTTAATCAACTATCACAAATTTAAATCTTGATTAGTTACAAACAAAGAACAGAATTGGTTTTACATAGCAGCTATAGCATCTCTAACATCAGTCAGTAGTTCCAGGAGTCTCAGTAAAACGGAGATGTGGAAGTAAAAAAAAACGTGTGTCCCCTTGCTCTCCTTTGGGCTCTGTGGCTCTTCACACTTACTCAGTAGATGTGGATAAACACGATGTTGTCAGCAATGCCAAGTGTTCAGGTTAATAACAACCTCACTGTCAGCTACACAAACCGTTATACAAATTACTGTTTGCATTAAACATCCTGCTTGTGGTGTGTTGTGATTTATTATTTCAAGTAAAATCTGGTCAGATATTTCTCTTGTGTTCAGTATGCCTGTTGTCTGTTGTTTGCTCCATCCCAGTAGAAAACAACAAAAAAAGAAAGAAATGACACAAATGCCATTTGTGAAAGAAAATCACAAATGGCCTGAAAATGTTTAGTTTTGGTTGTGGCTCCCTTGGTCACAATAAAAAAAACTATACTAATGTATAATGTGTGATAAACTCTGTATATCCACAGCAGTCCCACTGGCTCTATTTTACATGGGCAATTATGAGTTTAGCACAAATTTCTCTTTAGTTTTTCAGTTTGGCTAAAAAAAAACACAAACTGTTTATGATGCCGCTTCAACACCTCTTTTTCTAAACAGCAGTGGCTTCTGGCAGACATCTCCTCTCTGCTGGCACCGTGTAAATGAGTGCGCAGTGGTCTGGCCTGGCAATGGGAGACTACTGGTGCATGAAATCAATTAATTGTTTAACCTTGAAATTATATTGGCTGATATAACACCTTTTACTGGGTTCCAATATGCATACTTCATCATTAGTTTTTTCCCCTTTTTTGCTGTCATTTCAACTTAAATCGTCCAACTTGGCAAGCACTCTTATTTTGGTAATAATATAATTAAACGAATCAAATCTTTATCTGGTGTCTAAGTGTGTTCTTAGTGCTACATAGGTCCAATAAGAGTTATAAGAATCCAACTACATGTTTCAACTGTGTGTGTTCTCCTTGATTCACATGTATGCTAATGAAGAAAGAGAAGCGACATTGTTCTGTAATCGTTCAAGTGTGGAGCACCCTGAAAGATTAACAGCAAAGTAGCTGTCTGATGAATGATGGGCAAGCCGCAGCAATTGGTCGTACCAGCTTTTCCTTTGGCCTACTTCAGTTTCAACAATTCTTGCAGCACCCCTCAAATTGCTCAAGTACATTAATTTTAGATGAGGCCTGAGCGATTGGCTCTGTTTTACTCTCTCTCTCTCTTTGTCTCTCTCTTTCAGTTCTTCAGGAGGCGGTGAGCACCAGAGTTCCAGAGTTGGTGCGTCTTGTGCTTCGTTACCGTGATTACCAGCGGACTGCCAAGAGACTGGCAGGCATCCCCGTCCTGCTGGAGCGACTGCGACAAGTGGGATTTCACACTAACACTTGCACACACGGAAAAAAGATTATCCGATGAGCTCTCTCTCACAAATACACACACACACACACACACACACACGGAAACAAATTCACATAAATGAAACTAAATAAAAACTACGATGAACTACAATGACACATACAAGTGTATACGTTTTAAGGCATATAACTGTGTTTACGATTTGATGAGGTAAATGCTCCCAAAGGATATGTCATCACATTGCAAACCCTCTGTGTCTTAGTCATTGCTATCCCCCAAACTGGTAAAGAGTAGTGTCCTTAAATACACATCAGCAGTAATGAGCAGCATTATCCTCAAAGTATGTAGGTTATAATCTTCACAGAAAAGTGTGCAGATGCAGCAGGTTGTGTTGAAGCTGTTGTGGCAGACGAAAAGCACAGAACTTTGGCAAAGATGCAAGGAACTGCCTTCACACAGTCTGTCATCTTGTGTGTCTACTCCAATTGTCCAACTGGCTCACACACACGCACACAAACACACACAGCATTCTTCATCTGCTTTTGCTCTCACCCACATCATCCTCCTCTCCACTCCTTATTCCATCATTACTATTATTAATCCATGTGGACACACAAACACAGACACACATACACACACACTTTTCTCCCTACTCCACTTCGTACATCTTCGGCACAATGACAGCAAAGTACTGTATCAGTTTGTTTCCTCCTTATAATAATCTTTAATTTCATCACTTTCTATTTGTCTTTAATGTCCAGGCCCAGGACTTCTATGTGGAGATGAAATGGGAGTTTACCAGCTGGGGTGAGTACAGTCTTTGTGTCCTCTCAGTCAGTAAGACAGTCCAATATGAAACAGTCTGAATTTATCATGTGATCATCTCTCTGCAAGGCTAAAGAGGCCTGTGTCTTCCTGTTGTACAGGACACTGATGCTCTCACACTTCCTGCAAAGTAGAGTGATTGTCTGGTTCTGGTTTTAGAGTTGAATAGCATGAGCATTCATACAAAGTGCTTTACAAAACCACAAGTGGATGTATTAAACATTTGATGGACTTTTGACTGATTGCAGTTTCTATATATAGTGTACAGTACATAATAAGTCTTGTAATGAATTTATCCAGGCTCTGAGCCCAACAACTACCAACATAGATAAAAAGTAATTTGAGAACTACGTCATTAAAAACTATATACATTCAGGAGAAACTGAAAAGTTTGATTCACAGTGTGTCTGTCCTTAGTGCCCCTGGTGTCTCGTATCTGTCCTAGCGACACCTACAGAGTTTGGAAGAGTGGTCAGTGTCTTCGTGTTGACACAACCTTGATGGGCTTTGAACAGATGACCTGGCAAAGAGGAAACCGCAGCTTTATTTTCAGGGGACAAGGTCAGAGTCAAGCTCCTTGCTGTGTGCAAATATGTGTGTATGTTTTGTTAAGATACATACAAATAAAGCCAATCTCCTACAGTCAAAATTACCATTAAACAAATGAGTACTTAAGTACAAATATGAGTTACTTGTACTTGTACAGAAACTGGTGCAGGTGTGGTTGCACCTTACTTTTTGGCATGATCCCACCCCCCTTTTGTCTTTCTCTCCCTCTCCTTCTTGCCAGCCTGATTGCAAATCTTGCTCTACTGGCTCTATCATTTCATCCAGTTTTTGCTTCGCTTTTATCTTTTGTCACTCCCACCACCATAAATTATTCCTACTGTTCAGATCATTTCTTTGGACTCTTTTGAATCTCTTTGCTCCTTTGGTCATAAAGGCAAGCCCGTCATTGGTCATATACCTTTCTGGTTCTTTAATTCGATCTTTCCTTTTCTCCTTGCCTTTCTCTACACATTAGTCATCATCTCCTGTGACTTTTCTGTAAGTGTAGTTTTGTATGTTTATTGTAATACTTTCAGATTGTCCATGTCCCACTGGCCTTTGTTGTTTACCATAAGGGTCCTAATTTTTCTCCTCCCGCCGGTCACATTCTCACTTCTCAGAATCCAGTGCAGAGGTGATGGAAGTTGACCATGACAGGCAGCTGGTCTTCTGTGAGACCCTGTGCGTCTCCTCTCTCACAGCACTCTCGCCCGGTCGAGGGATTGGTGGCGCCTGCAGTAGCAGTGCCGCCAGTTTGGGTCTTTTGTGGGCAACGCAGCCCACAGATGAGCAAGTAGCAGCCAGGCTGTCTGCCCCAGTGGTGACCACTCAACTGGACACTCGCAACATCGCCTTCGAGAGGTTTGTCCCAGCACAGATATACAGTACAGAATGTTATGTTTACTGACAAAAAAAATATATGACCCAGATTTGGTTGTAAATTGAGGCATCTGTCTTTTAAGCTTGGAGTTTGAACAGCAGTATCACATTTAAAATTAAATATGATTAAAATATGAAATATTTTTGCTTTAGCCTGCATCTCCTTACCTGCATTTTCTCATCTTTGTGAATACCTAGGCACATTTTGATGATGTGTGGGTTTCTGTTGCAGCTGTGACAGAAAATGCAGCACAAAAACCCCAACATTAAAATGGGTTAAGTATAAAGACCCTCACTAAAAAGCACAGGCTTCACTTTTCGCCCTTTTACAACAACGTTAACCAATAGCAAAAACCAAATTCTTCCACAGAACAAACAGAAATATATTTTATAAGTCTCAGTACAAAATGATGCAGTTTAGCCACAGAACATGTTCTGCTCTTAGTGTTGGCTTTTTTCCTAAGTGGAAAAAAGGACTCTTTTGTTGTTACTGTTGGATTTCTGTCACTCTCTCTGTTGCTGTCTCCCACACGACAACCCACGGCCAACTGAAACAATATGAGGCAGGTTCTTTGATGGCTGTCAAATGCACAAATTCACAACATATAGAAACACAATAAATGGTCTACACTTTTATACAGCCTGTCTTTCTTGTTGGCACCCAAAGCACTTTACAGTTGCTACTCATTCACCCATTCACACTCACTCACAAACCGATGGTGGCAGCTGCCATGCCAAAGGCTGACCTGACCCATCAGGAGCAACTTGGCATTCAGGACTCGTGCAGTTAATTTAGGATCTTTGCTACATTTTAAATGGTACAGCTACGGCTCTGTTTCATATAACGTTAACGTTACAAAGTTGAAAAGAAGAGCAAAGAAAGAGAGAAAGGAGGGAGAGGTGGGCTAAGCAGGGCATAACACATCTGATGTGACACAAGGATGTCAGGACAAGGAAGGAAGAAAATGGGGAAGAAAACAAACAAAATGAGTAATGAAAGGAAAGAGTATATGATGTAAGAAATGTAAAGCAAATAAGGGAAATGGGAAAAAAAGACATGGGACAGAGAGAAATTTTTCAAAATAGAATAAATGAAGTAAAGAACAGGAGATAAAGATGAATGGGACACACGACTATGAGGGGAAAAAAGCACAGTAAGCCAAAACAAGGGTAGTTGAGGATTTTGGATACAGGAGGATCAGAGGGAGACAAATAGACAGGCGAGAGACCCAGTGATAGATACAGGTGAATCATGGAAAGAGACAGGAACTGAACGTTAACAGAGAAAATGCCAGAAGATCGAGAGAACAGTAGGGAGGGGTGAGCAGAGACAGAGGTGCATAGTGCGGTGGGGGTAATAATCTTCCTGTCAGACTTGTACCTCAGTGTCACCTCTGTGCATTTTCCTTGGTCAGCACTCCTGTCTACAGGCCAGTAATCTATTTATGATGCTTTACAGCAAAACACTTTGTCAAGCACACCAGACAGGACATCCACTTTTGGACTTGATGCATATTTACACAGAAATGCATGAAAACTACAGTTACTCCAGTTTGTTGTTTTGGGACTGGGCTAAAAAGTACACAGAGTTAATATTAAAAGTCTGACTTAATAACTGTATGTGACATCAGATTCATTGGAGAATTAGTCTAATTCTACCGCCATGCTAGCGGCTGTGTGAGGCTGATGGGAATGCAATTAGTGTTGCAGATCAGGCTGTTGTTAAGGGGAAATTTGGGCAGAATGCTGACAACGTCATATGGCACTGTCGAGATGTGATATGCAATGTTGCAACAAGGGCATTTTGAAAGTCGTTTGCACCCACCCGGGGAGGCCAGGTGCCCATCCAAGATGTTTCCCAGGCTATTAACCACTCTCTTAGACAAATGTGAAATTTTGATTCAATGGTGGTGCTAGACAAAAAGTCTGGGGATCATAATGCATCACAAAGCAGGCATTAGAGATAAAAATAGATAATAAGAAGGATATACAGCAGAAGTTTTGTTTTCTGAGTATTCCTGACTAGCTTCTGAGCATACTTCCTAATTGCACATTGAAATGTGGATCATGACTGATGACAAACAAGGATAATGGCTGCAATTTTAAGCTGTATATTATGGGGAAAAACACACACTGTGACTTGCAATCCAAGGAGAGATGGCTGATTTTACTCTCTATTGTTCTGTATTATTGATTTCCCTTCAGGCACATATCTGCAGATTGCTTGGGACAGGCACATAATCTACACCAACTGTAACTAAAGCTATATGTTATCTGGAACAGAGTCAAGGATGTAGGATTTGTTGGGTCTGTGTTTCAGGAATAAGACTGGTATCCTGGGCTGGAGAAGTGAGAAGACTGAGATGGTGAATGGATATGAAGCCAAGGTATAGACCACAAGCTGCTTCGACGGCCAACTAATATTTCTCCCTCTCTCTCTGTGTCCAGGGAAACCACTGCTGCCACTGTCAGAGCTCAGTTTGATGTTTCCTAAAAGCCCACTTCACTTGAATGGTCTATTTTCCAGAATGAATCATTCCCAATGATATTTTTAAAACCATTAAGTCAAATATTTGAAAACATAACCTTTTACATTTTTAAAAATAGTAACACATAAATTTTAGACCATCTTTTTGTATGCTTTCTCTTTAAATATAATGACTGAGCATAATAGCTGATAAGAAATAAGTCAATATTTAAAACACCAGATGGCCCCTCAAATCCAAAAGAAATGTATCTGCTGTGTCATGGAAGCATGCGTTATTATGATCCCATTTGTCCTCTTGACCCCCTGCAGGGGTTGATGGGAGACAAGCGACACTAGTCTTCTGAAAGCCCTTTCAGACAGACTGTACAGTGAAATAAACCATCTGTTTTTGGCATCATTGATTTAGACTTAGAAACATAAACAGGCCACTGTAAAGCTGCTTTCTTCCTGGACGGCTTTTAGCTCATCTTTTCTCTGGTCCTCCATCCAATGTAAACTCAGAATAAGCTACATGCTTCATTTTTAATAAGTGTCTTTTTATGGTCACTAGTGAGGTTTCTCAAAAGGGGGGTGCAGACACTGGCCCACATCCTGCAGACTCAGAGTTAATGGTGGACAGATTCATAAACTTGTATTCGCTTTTCCAATATAGAACATGACATGATTTTATCACCTTTATTCTCAATAAATGTAAGCAGGTGCATTATGTTGTAAACTGAAGCCACTAACGTTTAAGTGTGCTTATAAAGTAATAAAGAAAACAAAATGCATTAGTTTTACCACTTTTTTTAACCTCTACCACTAAAACTTGGTAACTTTTCTTTTAAGCTTAAAACCACATTGAAATAGTTATATATATTATAATAATAATACATACAGCAGTGGAGACTGACTGTCTACTTCTCTTGCAGGTGTATGCAGCGTCCAATGTGGAGCTGATCACCAGGACCAGAACTGACCATCTGTCTGAGCAGAACAAAAACAAGACAAAAGGTATTTTGACAGCTGTATTTTGGTGCTAAATGAGCATCAGCTCTTAGACTATCGTGGTGGAGTTTATGAGCAGTTCTATCACAGCTGCAGCCACCGAATTTCTCCATTATCACCTCTGTGCCACTGTAACCCCCAGCCTAAGTGCTACGACGTGTGTGATAAAAGAGACACTGATGAGTAATCCCTCTCACCTGAGCTCAATGAGCTCACCCTGAGGCTGCGGCTAACAGCCCATGGCATTCACTCTGTGGCTCCATCTACTTTTCTGGTTCAGATCATAAATCAAACAGGATTAGCAGACGTTCCTCCCTGGACTGTTGCTGTCAGCCTGGATCAACAATCCTTCCTCTGTGAGCTCCACTCTCCCAAGTCACTGTATCCCTATCTGCACTCTGATAACATGTAGGTTGAAGGTTTCTTGGAAGCCAAGCCCTGACTCCTTACTGAGTCACCTTATTTGTCCTTCCCTTGCACTACTTTCATACTTTTAGCGCTGTGAAATGATTAATACACACTGTGTCTTAAGTCAGCCAGCAGTTGTAGACATTAAATGACCAAATGTCAAAATGTGGACAAATGACTTTTGTCCACATTTGACACCTGACTTTCATAGTACTTGATTGAGCTTTTCTTTGCTTTTAGCACTCGTTCGGTTTCTGGTCGGACCACAGCACTACAAGCTGCTGGGGTTTTCTTATCTCCTCATATCTCTCACATCTAAATGAGCAGCAGCTGTTGGTGTTC
This sequence comes from Channa argus, assembly GCF_033026475.1. Taxonomy (NCBI): domain Eukaryota; kingdom Metazoa; phylum Chordata; class Actinopteri; order Anabantiformes; family Channidae; genus Channa; species Channa argus. Next base: position 17,991,278 of record NC_090202.1, on the reverse strand, counting down.
CCAAGCGCTACAAACATAAAGAGTTCCTTTGTTGTATTCTCTTTTTAAAAAAGGTCCTGAAAATGTATTTCCTCAGTCAGCTTTATAGTGATGTTCTATGAATACATTATGTTCTGCTACAAATTTGTCCCTCTGTGCTCCTTTGATGTGGGTATGACTAAATTAAAAATCTAACACTTTTTATCACCAATCAGCATTTAAATCAGAATCAAATGACAGATCAACTATTTCTTTACTATGAGTATTGCTGTTAAGTTAATTTGTCATATACAAATCAAACAGATTAGCAAGAAAAAAAAAGTGTTTTGGTTTATTAAATGTATTAGGGTTGCAGGTGATCTCAAGATAGCTAAAAACTCCTCTGCACTGTCATCATCTCACAACTGTTGCTTGTTTGAGATTTCTGTCATTTTTGAGCCTTTACAGCCTAATGAGGATATTAGATTTTTTGTTGCTGTGCATTTCTTATTTTACTGAGTAGTATGCAGTGAACACCGAATACACTTTTTATTCTTGCTTTCGTCTTTGCATTTTAATGTGGTGGACATGTGATACTGTGGATGATCATTTGACTTGTCAAAAGAGATTTTCTTTGTTTTTTATTATTTTCTTTATTATTTTTTTTTATATTTCTAAATTATTAGTTTTACTTTTTTTTTTTTTTTTTTTTACACAGGATATAGCTTTTTTTGTACAGATTTGCCCAATTTTTCAACACCAAAGCTTAATTTAATATAATAACTCGAAGATTCTTGCAGAAAATTACACTGCCAATTAATGAGCCTATGCTTCATCAGCTTTTGATGAATACAATTTCCCAGGTGTTAAGTAATCTACAGTCTGCTTAAAACTGTTTGAAAAACTCAGGTTAACAGGACAGTTAACTTGAATTAATTGTGTGTCAACATATGCTCAGTGTAACTCACCTCTGCTGTGTGTCTCTGAGCAGGTGGGAAAACTCCACTGCAGAACTTCCTTGGTATTGCTGAGCAACACATGGGGCCCAACAATGGGGTGAGTTGAAAGCCAGACATCTGTACAATGTCATCTTTAAATGAAAGCTATGACAATGTAATTATTTCTTTTTAAAGTGAGGTTTTAAATCATCCTCACCATCGCCTGCATGAACACTGAGTGTATAAATCCTGTACAGTAAACAATAACTGAGGTGCAAAACTGCTCTCAAATATTTATGCTCTTTAATTTGATTCTGCTGAGGAGCATCCATGACTCATACCTCTCCTCTTTCTATATTCTGTCTTTTCGCTGTCCCCCCTCAGTGTCACCTCTGCTCTTCTCTCAGTGTTCACTGTGCAGCTGTAAAGCTATGCTGTGGTTGTGGTTTTGCCAAACCCTAAATCTTGAAGGGGCATTGACCGATTGTTAAATGTCAATGGTCAACAAGTGAGCTGCTTATTAGTGCAACAAACCAACAGATGCATTAAGCGTAATGAAAATAAAGTGTATTGGAATAAAAAATGCTTTGGATTTTGTTTGCAAGTTTGGGTAAAGCTTTTGCTTCTTCATTGAACTACTGAAAATGTCAGGTAAGACAAACCCCTGAAATCTTGGTAGGTGATGACTTTTCAGTTACACAAAATCTGTGTACTTTTTAGAGCAATATTTAGGTAGCTGGTATCGATTAGTGATCCTTTTAACCTCTGCATATTTTATTACAGATGGGTAAAAGTGTTACTGGTTGTGTGAATTATTATTTTTCTAATCTATTATTTACTCACCGCAGGCTCTGGTGACCCAGATGACGAGTCCTGCAGTGACCAACCCTGCAGCGCTGACGGCCGAAGAATACTTCAACCCCAGCTTGTCACCGACTCAGAGGGACATCGGCCACCCGTGCCAGCTCACTACCAAGACCCAGAGGTGACACAGACTGACAGGGAAGCAGACAGGCAACCATGCGTACATTGAAGTCACCCTCAAGACTCACCGCCAAGTGCCACAGATGACAACCTGACGGACAGAGAGTAGACAGGCAAACAAACATACAGCCAGAGCAAAATCCGCCGTGCATGACAGCTGACCACCATGATCCTGAAGTGAACGACAGACAAACAACACACATACTCAACATGCATAAATTTACAAAACAAAATTGAGTCTCTGCAGTCTATCACTCTCCCCATCACTCTGATGACCCATGACATGTTTTGTTTACTTGATGCTTTTACAAAACAAGAGCAAAATGAATGCCGCAGTGTTTCTTTGAAACTGTAAAAACAAGGCAATATAAAAGGTGAAAAAATATAAAATCTAAGACTGCCCAGAGTTTTAAGATCAAATGAGCAAACCATTTAAAGCATCTGGTTTTAATGGTATTTTTTGTAATATACTCAATGCTGTTGGTTTTCACTGTCCTGCTCGTTAATCACAGTTTGTGGATCGAGCCAGCAACTATCCAGCTCCCATCTAACTATGCTTCTCTGGCTATTGGCCTGTTCATCATTTTCATTAGTCGGTCTCGCCGTTCCTTGCCACTAAATAAAAAGTGACAGAACATTATGAGGATGAAGTGTTTGAGGCTCCAGAGCTGCTTCTCAATCCTGTTTTCATTATCAGACAAGTTAAAATGTAAGCACTGGCCTCAATTTGTACACAACTCAGCACCTTGTGTCTTTGTTAGGAGATGTAATCAATGACTATGTCTCTGTTCAAAGAACTAATCACTCCAACAAGGATATCAGTTGCTTCAATTATACTTAAATCAGACTTGTATCCGCTAATATTCTTCAACACACTCTTCCTAGGTTACTGCTGTGCTCACAGTTTGTGTATGCGTGTGTGTTTGTGTTTGTGTCCAGGTTTAAAGCCAAGCTGTGGTTGTGTGAGTCCCATCCTCTGTCCCTGGCAGAACAAGTGGTGCCTATCATCGATCTCATGGCGATCTCGAACGCCCTGTTCGCTAAGCTGCGTGACTTCATCACTCTGCGCTTGCCGCCTGGCTTCCCCATCAAAATTGGTGAGCGATGGTAGAGGATGACGGATGGAGGGGAGAAGAGAGGGAGGTTAAAGTGATTGGTGGTTAAATAAGGGGGGGGGGGGGGGGGGGGGGCAGAACAGAAAGGGAATAAACAGGTGGGTGGAAAGAAATGAAGACAGAGCAGGAAAGGGAGTAAATCAGACAGAAGAGGCAATAAAAGAATCAACTTAAGAACACAGTCATGGCCAAAAACATCGGCACCCTTGCAATTCTGTCAGAAAATGCGACCCTCCTCTCAGAAATATTTTCCCATGCCAAATGTTTTGGTATTTACATGCTTATTGTTTTTTTTGCACTGGAACACCACAAACAAACTGTCAAATGTCGTACCATTTCACACAGAACCCCAAAAATGCACTGGACGAAATGATTGGCACCCTTACCTTAATATTTGGTAGAAAAATAATCAATCGCCTCCTGTAACCATTAATGAGTTTCTTACACCTCTCTATTGGAATTTTGGACAACTCTTTTGCCAACTGCTCCAGGTCATTCAGATTTGAAGGATTCCTTCTCCCAACTGCAGCTTTGAGATCTCTCCACAGGTGTTCTATGGGATTCTCTGGATTTGGACTCATTGCTGGTCATTTCAGAACTCTCCAGCACTTTGTTTGGAACCATTTTTGAATGCTTGTTTTGAAAGTGTGTTTCAGGTCATTCTCCTGCTTGAAGACCCATGACCTCTGGTGGAGACGTAGCTTTCTGACACCGGCCACTACGTTGCGCCTCGAAAGTCTTTGGTATCATCTGATTTAATGATACTGTTCACACAGTCAAGGCATCCAGTGCCAGAAGCAGCAAAGCAACCCCAAAACATCTTTGAACCTCCACCATGTTTGACTGTAGGGACTGTACTCTTTTCTTCGAAGGCCTCATTTCTTTTTCTGTAAACAGTTCCATGATGTCCTTTACCAAAAAGCTCTACCTATGTCTCATCTGTCCACAGCACTTGCTTGCTTTTTATGCCTGTGTCAGCAGTGGTGTCCTCCTGGGTCTCCTACTCATTCAGATGGCGACGGATAGTAGGAGCTGACACTGTTGTACCGTGTGTCTGCAGATCAGCTTGAATTTGTTTGAAAGTTAAATCGGGTTCTTTATCCACCATTCAAACAATCCTTTGTTGTAATTTTTCATACATTTTTCTCTTCCGTCCACGTCCAGGGAGGTTAACTGCAGTCTCATGGGCTGTAAAACTCTTGATGATATTGCGCACAGTGGACACAGGAACATTATGATCTCTGGAGATGGACTTGTAGCCTAAAGATTGTCCATGTTTTTCCAAAATCTTTTCTCTCAAATCCACAGACACCTTTACACTTCTTTCTTTTCTCCATGCTCTGTGTGACACACAACACAAAGGTTGAGTCAACTTTTCTCCATTTTAACTGGTTGTAAGTGTGATTACTATATTGCCCACAGCTGTTAGTTGCCACAGGTGTGTCTGAATACAAATTACAGGAGCATCACATGCATGAAAAGCAATTATTTCTAACAATTCTGACAAGGAGCCAATATTTTTGTCCAGGCCATTTTTGAGTTCTGTGGGAATTTTTATGAAGTTTGACTTTTTTGCTCTGTTTTTTTGAGTTGTTCCAGTGCAAACAACAACTAATAAGCACCTGAATCCGAAAACATTTGCAATTGGAACAATTTTCTGAGAGAAGGATTGCATGGAATTGCAAGGGTGTCAATATTTTTGGCCATGACTGTAGATGATAAGACACATGCACCTAATAGTTATACCATTAATGAACATGATACATTCTGCTGTTTCTCTCTGCAGAAATCCCTCTCTACCACATCCTCAATGCCAGGATCACCTTCAGCAACCTGAACGGCTGTGAGGAGGGGACAGGCGTGCGCTCTGACAATGAGGTAGGGGTGGAGGGGGACGGACAGAGAGACACCCCGAGGACAGACACTTCGTCTCCAGGCAGCGACTCCTCCAGCGTCTCCAGCTCCAGTTCCACCAGTGAGACCCTGTTCATCCGCACAGCAGTGTTTTCTGATGTCTTAGGTCTTCCCCCATTTTCAGCTGACGAAGTCTGAGCTGTAAAACTTTAAGATAGATGACAGCGTTTTTCCCCCTCGCGATGAGCTGTTTTATAAATCTTCACCAACATTTAGTGCAGAGCCTGGGCCCTTCTTCAATTTACAAACACAGTTTACAGTGGCATAGCGTATTCATCACCGGCTTTGAATGCATGTGTGGGATTATCACCCATACTTTCTTAATCCTATCAGTTGATCAGTATCCCACTTTAATGCTGCAGCCATGCTGAGGGGAAATACAATTTATTGTATGACTGCTCTGAAGGAAACTCTGTGGAAATCCCTGACGTTATCTTGCAGAAGAGTTATATTTAAACAGATACATTTGGCCATTACTATAGAGGGAAGATGATTTGTTCAGACTTTACTCTGAGTTGATCTCTTTTTCACTCAAAACAGACGGTACTTTTTCCATGTCCTTTTCCTTTAGTGTAGCCTCCTTTGCTTTTAAATAACACTCCTTCCAATCTCCTGCCCTTCCCTTCCCTCCTCCCATTGTGTGCTGCAGTGTCATGTCGAGTCGGCGAGATTCCCCCGTGTGTGTTCGAGCCCCCACCTGGATACACGATGCTAAGAGGCAAACAGAGAGACAGCATGAGGGAGGAGGAGGAGGACCTGCTGCAGTTTGCCATACAGCAGAGCCTGTTGGAGGCCGGCTCTGAATACGATCAGGTGGGCTGACTGCGACACATGTGGGAGATTATATTCTGTTCTGAAATAAAAGAACCACAAGTCGAGGACAGGGTTCTCACTTAATTAATTAATTAATTAACAACAAATAACATTAATTCATTGATGTTGCACTAAAACACGGAGGGTAAAGCTAATAGGTTAAAGGCAAAATGTCCACATCCTCACCTTGTTCTGCAGAACAAGTAGAGCAATAATACAGTAGAGCCAGCATGCTTTATATGATGCTTCAAGGTCTGTACAATAAGAGGAACTGTATAATAAGAAGATTGTTATTATACACGTGCTTGTGTAACTGTTTAATGCTGTAATACTGCAAAAAAATTAACATTAAAATAAGAAAAAAAGAAATATTTAGTTGACTGCAACCATATCTTTGATAACAAGTGCGTCTGCTGTTGCTGGAGTTTGATCTTCACCAAAACACATGATGAGTGGGACACAGCAGTCTGAAAGGATCCAGGTCCATCTTTAAATGTATCATTCTTACCACAGCCAAAATCCAAAGCTCGACAGCTGCTGTCCCTAGTTACAGTGACTAAGCTCGAATTGGACAAATGCAGTCTGGGGTGATGCTTAACAAACAGTCAATTATCTCATCTTTGATTGAGTTGAATGCTTTAGCTTTTGCACTTTTACATGTATGTGTCTAGCATCTCCTAATGCAAACATTTTACAGGAAGCTTTCAGGATTCAAGGTTTAAAAATAAATAAATAAATCATGTTGCCATATCAACTGAGGTGCACAATGTTCCGCCTCTACCCAGTACAAATTACAGCAATAAATCCACCAATAAGTCAAGCAGGACCAGAAAAATAGACACAGTGATGTAGGAAACAGGCGGCCAATTTCAAAATAACAATAATCAATACTGAAGTAAAATCAATAGCTTGAATAAATTGCCTGAGATATGTGGAGTCCAGACACATTATATTCCACACTGCTTCAAGAAAGGTGTTGTTTTAAAATCCCAGAGATCTTGGTCCAGATAGAGAAGTATAAATAGGCTCAACATCCTGAGAGAACATCCTCTGAGTTTTCCCAGCTTGGATACAGGAGGAGACAGGGGCAAGGATGTCGCTGTGGGTCTGTAGTTTGTACAGCACACTGTCCTTGACTGTGCTGCTGCTGTGATGAAAAAAGGTGATGACACTTTTAATTACAGCTCTAATTCTGTGGCAGGACAGGTGTTAAATGTCCACACTGCTGACTCTGCATGTTTTACAGCATTACCTACGGTCCAAAGCAGGCTTGGATTATAACCTGTCATCTTCTAAAACATGGCATAAGGTTGTAATTTTAGAGTTCACTTCCAGTTTCCCTTAATTTTACTACAGATAAAATATGATAGGGGAGATTTGTATTGTATTTTATCTTTGTTACCATTAGTTTTTTGTTTTTTGCACAATTCTCTCTCTCTCTCTCTCTCTCACACTCACACTCACACTCACACACACACACACACACACACACACACACACCCACGCCCACAAAATGAATCCCACTTAAACCCAATTAGCCAATCCATTTGCCTCTATGTTATAAGTTTGCTTTATGTCAGTGAGTTTGTGACTGTTCAGATACACCTTGAACCATTTTAATTTGCATCATTAGCGAGGTGGAAAAACATTAAGCTTGATTTTAAATGGTTCCCTCGTTAATATTAATAACAGGTATCAGTCGTGTTAATGGTGTGTTTAAGGTCCTTTAAGGTCTGTAGGAAAGATACTGATACTCCAACAACGTCCTCTTCGTCTGCCAAAATCCTTATGTCCACTTTCTGTACTTGCTGCTTGACTTCCTGTGCCGCCTCTTCTTTGTACCAATAGGTCACCATCTGGGAAGCACTGACCAATAGCAAGCCAGGAACACACCCCCTGTCCTGTGACCCAAGTCGCGTGGAGAGGTCTGTGTAAATATATCATTTCTTATGTCTTTCTGCTGTCATCTCGAGTCATGTCATCCATCCTGTTCTGTAAATTTTACTCATTAGAAATTAACCTCTGCTCACCACTATTTCTTTATGATCAGGGAATAAAACAGGAAATGCAGAGAAAAAACTGAATGAATGAATAAGGCTTTTAGCTACAAAAGAGCTGAAATGTTTGAATAAAAAAGAAACTCCCATGACTCTCAGACGTTAATGCCTCTGACTTCTGCCATGTGACGCCACTTTTGCATTCTATTTTTTTTCATCCTGCAGCTCTTTCCTTCTCTTTCTGTCCTCCCCTTCTCACTTATCCATCTTGCTATTCTCTTCTCATCTCCTATCTGCTGTGAACTGCTGTGTGTCTGTGTAGAGAGTTTCCTGCTTTCACAGTCCACAGCACTGCTGTTGACTTTAGCCTGTTATCTTCAGACAGTGTTTTCTCTCTCGGTCTTCCGTGTTTGTAGATGAATTGATGGGTACACAGGCATCCTTTTTGACACACTAAAGTTAGAATGTAAGGGGAAACAGGGCGTTAAAACAACATCAGATGTTTTTTCAGTCATACAAGGGGTAAAAAGACAAATGTGTTTCAATAACCAAAGTATTTTGGCAAAATAGTCAGGGGTTTGGGTTTGTAGATCTGGAGAGTGAGAATAGAATAACATAGTATCATGACAGTGGGTACTTAGAAACTTATCTACTTTACTTTTTTAGGCCATTGAACAGTGTCTTAATTAGAGAAATTATCATTTTCCCAAAAAGCTCTTTGAAGGAACAGCTTTACAACAGTTTGTCATTAAAGTAACATGATTGTATCAGATATCCCTTTATGATAAGGTCTGTGATTTACAGAGTAATTTCATTTGGCTTGGAAATACAGTGGAGTAATTACAGGAAGAGAAAAGAGTAATAAATTGGTATTTAAGTATTTTATGTACTTTTCTTAATACTGGGTATTTTGAGTCAGGTGTACAGCTAATGTGGACTTTCTATCAAATGCCAGTGCAGCCGGTGGTCTTGTAACCATTAAGCGAACATCCGCCATAATTGAAAAGGCAGCTGAAGATAAATGGCTGCATTAACTCACTTTCCTCATCCCTGCTACAAAGATGAACTTCATTATGTTTAAATACTCCATAACATGTGGACTGGTACTGTATCATGGCTGTAGGCCACTGATGTTGCTGCAAATTGATGGAACATATATTCTGATTAAAATCTTTATAGCAGATTTAATCAAAGATGTTATTATTGTTATTTTAATTATTGTAATACTTTTTGTTTCCGGCACAATTTTTGAACTTTGCTTGCATGCTGGGTAAAAAGGTGGTTGAAGTGGCTGTGGGCAGAAACATTTTCATGTTATCAGCCTTTATATAATTAAATACAAAATGGGAAAAAACATGCACAATATTCTTACTATTTAATGTAAAATACAAATTATAGTTTTGCTCTGTAACAAAGAAAAATTATAAAAGTGTGCAGAGTTCAGAGATCTGATCATTGGCACCTGATTCACATCAATCCAATAAATAAAACGACAAATATGTAAATCCCATATGTAACATATGTAAATGTTATTGGTTTATGATATAGCTTCCTCAATGTTACAATAAGGTCCGGTTATGCCAGTGTTTCCATTTGACTGTTACAAATGTAAATGAAGTCATGGAGGCCATAGGTTTCTCACCTTTTAATAAGCCAACAAACCTTAGTGAGTAATCTGCAGCTATAAAAAGTAAGTCATTAATAAAGGATGATTACAACAATCCCTCGTGTCTGCAGTTGTGAATGAAGTTAATAAACCAAATGCTCTTCAGATACCTGAAAAAACAAATCCAGTCTGAGGTAGAGGATTAAGACCAGCCATGGCAACCACAAAGCTCTTCTTATTAAAGACATTAATGTTAATATTTCTTATTGAACTTCTATTGTAAAATTAATATACACATCTGTATGGTCAGGAATGTATCCAGAAAAGGGATGTACTTTCAGTTGTAGAGGTGCTTTAACCTTTGTGCCTCATCATTTCTTACCCCAGGACCCCACAGCACAAGGCCCGCCCCACCTCTGGTCTCTGCTCCACTCCCTCCAAGAAGCAGCCGAAAGCCTGCAGCTACGACGAGCAGCTGCGCATTGCCATGGAGATCTCCGCCCGGGAGCAGGAAGAGGCAGAGCTCCGGCGGCGGCAGGAGGAGGAAGAGCTGCAGCGCATCATCCAGCTGTCACTCATGGAGAAATGAGAATGACACAGCAGGGAGGCCTGAAGGGGAGGGTCTGGACCAAGGACACATGGGAGACCGGGGCAGAACATTCTATCTTAAAACTTCAAGCACACTCTGTGGGTGGCTGAAAAGAAAGCTTAAAATCATCCTGGTTTCATAGATCAGACACTCCTATCTCTCCCATCGCCTTAGCCAGACCTCTCCCCTGAAGCCATACAATGGTGCAGCTGTGAGGCCTCAGACAGCCAGAGAGGGACATCGGTTTCCTCTTTCTGGTGCCACACGGTACTTTTCTTGACCAGTGCCAGTTTACAACCAACAATACATCCAATACAGCAAGTTAAATAATGCCTCCTTGGGTGAATGACGTATGTCTGCTTGCAGGTGTATGTGTATGTGTGTTTCAAAACCAGCTCTCAGCACAGGGGTTTAACGGGTGACCCTCTGTCCTGAAAACATAGTGTGTTAGGCCAACTCTGCTCCACCACTAACACACACACACACACGGTTTTCAGTCTCAACTGTATCAAAGGAGCAGTGACAAGTCAGGACCAGAGATGTGGAGAATACTATAACCTACTTTGTTAAAGGCCGGTCAAGTTGTGTTGAATGTCAACAAACCATCTGACTTCCTCAGTTTTTAATAAAAACAAAAAAATCTTTTTGATTTGCACAAAATCCAGATGTACTGTATTTAGCTTGTGGGTGGATCACATTTATGACTGTTAATGGATGTAGTCGACGAGTTTGAGCACAAGTAAAACAGGAGCACGGACTTATTATGAGGTGACCAAATGAACATGTTGTGTACCTACAGTACTATACTGTATGTGAGTTTGTGCATAAATTAAGTGCTGGTGGTTTCAAAGTGACGGTGGAATAGAAATGTTACTGAAAGAGATTTTCTGTATATTTGCATCTTCTTACCTTTTACATGAGTGGATGATTTCTGTATTTCTGTGTAGTCACAGTACAGTGTGTGTATAATATTTCAGCATGGTCTGCACCTGTGTGAACTTCATTTTGTCCAGCTTGAGTCTAGCCTGGAAACCGTCAATATCAGAGGGTTCTGACAAAGTAGCTATAGAAAGTTTTGACATAGATTTGTGGTTTGATTACTAATAAAATGTTAACAACATGCGCTACAACATCAAATGGCTGTATTCAGCTCATGGATTAATAAGATTGTTCATGTCCTAGCTTTTAAAGTAACTAAATGTTGCTAGGTTCAAGGCTAGACACACTGGCAAACTTGTGTAGTTGCAATGAACGAGGGCAAGGACAGTTTGTTTTCTTCTCTTTTTTTATATACATTTCTTTGAAAGAAATGTGAAACTTTCACACTCCCAAATTAGCACAAACTGAGGAGAACCACTTCTCTCCCTCTCTTCTATAATTCATACTCAAAGCTTGCCTGGTTAATAACAAAAAAAAAAAATCTTTTTTTTACTTTTTACAAAATGTTGCAGAAAAGAGATGTAAGATGTTTTCATGTTGTATGCTGGGAAGTGTGTTCAGATAATGATTAAAATAAAATAACATCTTTCGGAGCAGCAATGTACGAGTAGGTTAATTTATTTTGGTCTTTTAATCCCTTGCCCCCTTACACTGACATCTAGCTGCAGCTTTCTACTGTAAGTTTTCTGGTCCTCTCCAGTGAAGGACGGTGAGAAAAGCAATTATTTTTTTCCCGACATAGAGAAAACCGCAGCAACAGGCAGCAACAGTCAGCACCAGAGAGAGCCGGTCTGTTTTTAGCAGCTTCCACCTCCATCATCCTCCCTGTGACATGGATTCCCAGTGCCTCAGCCAGATCCAAGGGGGAGTTTTGCCTGTAGTTATTTTAGGCTTGACAAGGAGGAAAAGGACAGCTTAGAGACTCTAAATCCTCTACGAAATACCACTCAGTGCACCCAGGCATCTTTCTGTGCCTTAGTGGTAGATGAGAAAGCGTATAGGAAAAATGAAATGATTTTCTACGTAAATCATCGGTGTGCAGCCACAACTTCTCCCCTGCCCGGTGCAGTGCTGGGCTGCGGCCATGTGTGAAGTGAATTTGTAAAGAGCCACAGATATAAAACTAGTCAAAGTAGCACAGAGCACCAGTATGCAAAGAGGAAGGATGCCAATCTGAGGGACAGGGACAAACACTCGTTCCAACCCTCTCGCTCCACCACTGATTTTATTCCTCACTGCTTCAACCCGTACTTTGTTCGTGACAGTTGAATTTTGGACACACTGTAAAAAAAGTCCTTTTAAACATCTGCAAAAGTGGAGGATTCATCAACGGATTTTTGCTTTCCTCTTAATTCACTTAAACCTGCAAACACAGAATATGAGAAACTGCAAAGCTTGTGGGCTGGATGTTTTTTTTAAACCAACATTTTTTTAGCCTGAGTCCTTTAATGTCATGTGTTCCTGATGTGTGCCTCTCTCAGCAGGGACCCCAGTGGCCTACATCTGAGTTTTTAATTACCCACATGAAACGGTAGGTAAAATGTCAGCCCGAAATAAGCTGCAGTGAACACTGGTGGAAATCCTTCCCCCAAGGAAGACAAGACTAACTTGTTCAGAGAAATTACTTGTAGTTACAAATGACATGTTAATGTATTAAACACTTAACGGTAAGGTTAGGGTGTGATTTTAACCCATTGTAACTTGGTTGGTTTGCTTGATGATCGGTGTATATTCAAGCACATTTTACCTTCTGTCTTCGCAGGTGCCAAAAAATGTAGTTCTTTGCCTGGCCAGCAGGAGCCAGCAAAGTTAGTCACAAGTTAGGTAAACATTTGACCTTTTGTAGCTCAGTCATCTGGGTTCTTCTACTTAAAAGGGTGAGTCTATAAAAAACAAAACAACAACACCGTTACTGCAGTCAAAACCAACTCACCATATTTATTTACTGCTAAAGCAATGAATAAAAAAAAAACATAGCTTGTCCTGGTTCAATTAAAAATCTGAATAAAGATGTCTGTCCACTTAGAAAAGAAAAACACACATACAAAGACAAGTCTGAGATCAGTGCAAAATAATCCTCCCCAGGATAAGAAACATTTTATACAGAAAGAAAATCAGTAACAGTAAAGTGCATGTCTTCGAGAAAAAGTTCCTTTCATTGTAGTTTCAGAAACTCTTGAACAAGCAGAGAGGGTCACACACTGAAAACAAACAAGAAAACGTGGGAAAGTAGACATAATAAAGTGCACACAGCGTGCACTGCTTCAGTCTTAATTTGGACATTCATATTTCATTTACTTTCAAACCTGAAGTCCAGTTAAAACACCACATCCAGTAGTTTACATGCAAACATATGTTCAACATTCATTTCTCAATGTACGTGCATTACACGGTGTACAGTTTGCCTGCTACACATTCATTCACATCATGCAGCCTCTCTCACACATGCACACCTCCAGTCATATCCATTCCAGTCCATTGCACTGAGGTTACATGGTATTGTACAGCACAGGGACGCCTCGCTGCTTTTTCTCAGCAGACAATTTACGTGAACGCCTTGATACATGTCCCCTTCCCTGCTGACGCAATGAAGTGACCATGCCAGTCCCATCTGGCTCTTCCCTCTCACCTGTGTCATCTTTGGAAAGATGGCAGGGGAAGGAGGAGAGACAAAGGGACTGTGGTGTAGACGAGTCATCTTGGGATAAACCTGTTTTTTCAGCACACGTGTTCCGAGCCAACACTTTTTGCTTCTTCCAGGTGTCATCAGTGTGAATTGGAGAAAAACAAAATGAGTCCTGGGAGTGTGATGATGTCGTCCTGGTGTGGGGCTTAAGATCCAAGTCACTGAGGTCATTGGCTGACAGCTCCAGACAGTCCAGTTTAGCTAAGGAAGCTGACCTCTTCATGAGAGAAGGGGGGGTTAAGCCCGCTTGGCGTATTCGTGCCTCAAGCTCCATGGCTCTGTGCCATCCTCCTGGCTCCAGGAAACTCTTCCCATCATACCTCTCATAGAACCGCTGCCCTACTTCTAGGCATGGAGAGGTGTGTTCAGAAATTGCCCCTTTAAAAGGTCCTGGCTCTGTGTTCATAGCATCTTTCAGCCCCTGAGGCTGCTTCAGTTCCTGCACTTTATCGTCTGATACCTCCAAGCTGACACCATCGGTGAGGAAAGCCTGTAGCTCTCTCAGCGTCTGCTGAATCCTCTCCAGCTCTTGGCTGCCACGGGACAGTCTGATCTGGGCACAGCAGCTGGGGTCACAGCTCCCTTTCCTGTCCTGGCAAATGGACTCCAACTTCTCATCTGTGTCTGACTCCTGAACAGTCACCCCATCTAGAGCCATTAGGTTTAAACTGGACTGGGGCAGGGTCTGATACTGCTGTTTGGAACTGTGGAGGGGGTTCTGTCTTTGGGACTGGGCTGAGGTCTCTAGAGACGATTCCACTAGCTGATTATTAGAGGTCAGTGATGATGTCAACATATGGCTACTGATTGTGTGTGTACCAGAGACTTGGCTGATATTTGGGTTAGAGCAGCATGAAGGGTCTGAGAGTTTGTCTGTGCCTGAGTTAAGTCTGTGAAGCTCCCATTGTGACCCTTTATGCGTCTCTTCATCTTTGAACGTGGCGGAAACAGCCACGATCTCTTCCTGAGTGAACATTTGTTCTGTGGAGTCCAGAGGGGAGGCAAGGGGAGGCGGTTCAGTGCTCGGGAAGCACAGGGGTAGTTTGAGAGGTGGGTGTTCGGCGCTAGGAGAATGCAGCGGGGAGCGCTGACATGCAGCCGTCTCACTTTCCTGCCTCAGCTTCTGCTCCAGCTGCTTGGTGGCCCGCCGCACTGAACCTGCTGGCCAGTCACATGGGTGCATGGAGGAAGACTCTGCGTTTGAAGGAGGAGCTAAAGAACCTTGCAAGACTTCAGAACTGTCTGCTTCGTCTTGACGCTCCAGCGAGATGAACTGAGGACTGTGGAAGGATGGAGAGATCGACAAAGACGAGGAAGTGGAGGGTGTGGGAAGACAAGTGGCAGGGTGGCATATGGCTTCGATCTCAGTGACAATATGGTGGACTGATACTGCTTTGTCAACACTGTCTTCCAACTGTAGAGGTGAGAGAGAGAGACAGATACTTTATTACTATTAGTGTTGTATTTATTGCAACATAGTGACGACTTTGTTCAATTATAACAAATTATTGTAATTAAAAAAACAAAACACTTTTTACACTTACAACATGACTTCATACAGAATATTAAAATTAAAAGCTATAACCCATACTATCTATTCTCATTAGTGTTTTTGTTGTAGCTTTATATGCCTTCTATCTAACAAAAGATATTTTGAGAGTAGATAGAATAAAGAACAATGCAAAAAATAAGACGACTTAATTTATGAGGCAGTGGTATTATATTCATGACAACATCAAACCGAAGGAGCTAAATGAGATTTACCTGAGTCTCACTCCCCAGATCCTCTTCCGAATTTGCATCTGCTTCTTCATTTTCCTTGTGTGACAGAGGTGACCTCTGTTGCGCCTGCTCTGAAAGTGTCCTAGATCTGCCATCCTGTGCCAAGCCCAGAAACTTTTCCCTGGCGCTAAAGAAGTCGATGTTGTCTGCGCTGTGGTTTGACAATCCATCAGCTTCACCTCGGCTATCGAATATATTGCCCATCTGTAAATCATTAGGGTTGTTGTTGTCATCATTGGAAGCAGGAGGAACAAAAGTGGAGAGAGGGGCGGTGGTAGCGGGGCTGAGTGGGCTGCTTGTGTCATTTGTTATATCTGATAATGATTGGTCTATGATGTCTGAGTCAGTAGATCCCAGAGTGAGAGGAGAGCTTTCTTCTGAGGTGCTTTCTTCAGGCAGATTGAGGAACAGCTTCCCTGAGTTGTGTTTGGGCACCGAAATGAGAAGCTCTGGGCGAGGACCCTGGCGTGCATGCTGGAGTTCAGGAGTAGGAGGTAGGATGTGAAGAGATGGTGGTGGGTGGGGTACAGCAACAGGCACAGTGACAGCCACGCTTGCTAAACTGTCCAGTTTTTCCTCTGGTACTACAGTGGCTGCTTGCGGTCTGGGGAGGGGAAACTGGAGGGGGTCTTTGGAGTCTGATCTGACCTCCTTCTGAACTGTTGACTCACAAACACAATTGCAGTGTGTGTGAGAGTCAGAGGTGTGTGCGGAGTTTGATTTAGCAGAGTCTTCAGGTTCAGCACCAAGTGTTTGCAGCACAGCCACGCCCAGGAAGTGATATAAGGAGGGGGAGGTGTTGTTGTTTTGAGAATCAGAGCGGCCCAGGGACTGAGATGAAGGCTTACACACCAACTCTCGACGATCAGATAAGTCACTATCAGAGTGGGAGCGCCATAGCTTATTATGTCTTTGTTTGCTGAGGGAAACAAATGGAAAATATAAATATAATATGACTCTATATATAGAGTCAAAAACACATCATAAAGAATTTGATCTATGCACAGATGTTGCTTAATGGAAGCATACCTGGCCAACAGAATTCCCTGATACTCCTCCAGCTGTTTCATGAAGGAAGGGTTTGGTTTGGTGACAGCTCGTCTCTCTTTTACATAGTCAAAAGCAGTGTCCAGGTTCCAGCCATACTCCTTCATAGCATAGGCGATCACTGTGGATGCAGAGCGACTTACACCCATCTTACAGTGAACCAGACACTTGGCTCCAGCTTTCCTAAGAGACACAAAGATCTTACAGAACTACACAGTAAAAATATATAACTATGTTTACTGTGTGCATGTGTGTTTGAACCTACTTGGCTTTGGTGATGAATTTGTAGGTGTCATTCCAATACTCCAGCAGGTTTGTGGCCTCCTCATCGTACACTCTGATGTTGTGGTACTCAAACATTCCCGGAAAGAAGTTGTCTATCTCCCTGGTGACGTTCAGGATGTAACGCACTCTACACAAGAGAAGAGGGAGACGCAGAAGGACTTAAAACGGCAGCCAATTCATTTTTCAGTGCAGGTTATTCAGATGACATAGCAGTAAACTATTTTGGATGCACGTAAGATGTGGCTCAAAATAAATGAAACCAGTCAGACTGGTTACTGATGCTTTACAAATGTTTAAACTGTGGATTTGATTAACTAGTGAAACTACTTTGTAAAGCAAGTCAAGAAGATGGAGTGGAAAACAGAGGTGTGGTAGAAAAGCTCGAGAGTGAGGGGACTACATTTTATAGCCACTTCATTATAGGTATACTAAATCTATTGATAAATTCAGGCGGCGATATGAGTGTGCCTGACTACATGTGGTTTTTAGGGCAATACAAGTTATTTAAAGGGCAATTTCATCAATTTTCAACTTGCTTTTTATGACTTTATGGTGTAAATGTACATTAATGCTTTTAAACTTCTCCCTGATGTGCTTATATAAAAATATTTTTCTGCTTCTAGCTGAAAAACCCCTCCAGAATAACATCACCCGGAGGAGTTTTTCATCATTAGGAGTTCCGATGATGTCATCTGCAGGAGCTCTGGAAAAGCAGGGTGACCGTGAATACAACCTCCATAGTGTGAGCAATGAGATGACATAATCTGAAGTGAAGGTTCCTCCAAGAAATGTCATCTGGAGGCATTTTTCAATTAGGAGATGAGAGATATTTTAATGCAAGGATGTCAGAGGGAAGTATATAGGCAATAATTTACATGTTCTATGCAAATTAGATCCAAAATAAAGCAAGTTCAAAATCAGTGAAGGTGCCCTCTAAGAGTAGTGATCGTTCTCTTACCCACTGTTCTGCAGCTCTTCCAGGTTGGAGGCATTCCACTCAGAGCCCTGAAGACAACACAGGTCCAGTCAATATTAAGATGTACACAAATGAAGTCAATTGTACAGAAATCAAAAGTCAGAAGTCTTAAACAAATAAACAAACATGCATAATATTTATTAATTTACTATTTAGTTTATTATTTATTTATTTGTGTTTTACCAGAAAAACATGTTCAAAGATTTCAGTGGGGCTGTCCATCTGTCCCAGGATGACTATCATCTCGTTGTCTATGAACTCCTTAAACTC
Source organism: Channa argus (assembly GCF_033026475.1). Lineage (NCBI taxonomy): Eukaryota > Metazoa > Chordata > Actinopteri > Anabantiformes > Channidae > Channa > Channa argus. Next base: position 17,973,379 of record NC_090202.1, on the reverse strand, counting down.
CCTCAGGTTACAGGCCATCTGCATCTCCAGCTCTGTTCGGATCTGAGAAAGGATGACAATACAGAAAAGCACCATGATGATGAGTCAGATTTTTGATAAAGCTAAATCTGTGGCAAACAAATATTGAGAATTTGCACTGAAGTGTCAGGTGATAAAACCTGAATGTAAACATCAATCCAAGTGTGCCTCTCACCTCTTTGCAGGTGACATTCTCCAGGTCTTTCTGCATCATGATCTCTCGGAGGCGGATCTTGATCAGCCTCTCTGTGCGCTCCCTCTCTGTGGGCCTGTGGGTAAAGACAACAAACGCCTTTATTAAAAAACAAACACTTCTAACCCCGCCTTAAAAACACCACACACAAAGACCCACCTTTAAAGTCACCTTAACCCTGTAACAATCCTTGCTTTCTGCTCATTTATTCATTTTTACAATGAGATTACTTGTGACACAAGAGAATTGCCACTTTGCCTGAATTTCAGAAACTGGAGAGGGAACACAAAATCCGAGCCTGTGGCATCAGCAACGCTCAAGTCCCTGTGTAGAGAATGCCTGTTGTTGTGCCTGGCTCTGTTTCTAACCACTCTGCTTGGGGGACACATTTAGCCTTTGGACGTCATGCTGATGATACCAACAAGTTCCCTAATTACCTCTCAGGAGAGAAGAGCTAAGCTTGTCTCACAGCTTCCCCTTCTTACTTTCTCTAATTTTCTCTTGTTTTGCGTCTAACCAATTGCTTGCCATAAAAATAAATAGCAGTGTTGGTCAGAAGTCACCAGAAGGGGCAGTGTGATGGCGGGAGGTGCATAACCACACACTTAAAGGTGTCTTGTGTTGAAATAACTCAAGCTTGTTTATCTCAAACCTTTCTTACTGGCCCCATGAGAAGAAGTCCACAGGGTTAGGAGTAAGAAAACCTATTTACCCTTGCCAACACATACAGGTCAGTTCCCGACTTCCAGTAGCACTTTAACCTGACAACAAGCCTCGACTTGCCTGCAAACAGCCTAAGGGACAGATATGGGTCAGGGAAACAGACAGAAAAATAAAGGAAAAACAGCACATGTGTTACAAATCTATGACGACACATGGAATGTTGCTAATGAGTAACTAAGGTATGGAAACTCTGTCCCTTCTTTGAAGTGCTTATGGGAATTACATAGTAGTGCTCATAAATCAGGCAATTTCAACAGTAAACCACTTCCTGCTATCTCGACCTTTGGTTCAGTACAGGGACACAAGTACTATGTCAACAAACACTGGCTGATCATGCCACATTGTGTCAGTTACTATGCAGGAAGAAACACAAGACCTTCATAGTTGAATGTTTGTGTGTGAATGTGTTTATTAGATCTCATAAAATGTGGGTGCACTCTTGATAAGTACACTCGAGGTCAAATGCAACTCCTACAAAGAGGTATTTCTGTTACTATGCTGACGGCAAATATGGACATTTCTTGATAGTCAAGTTTACCATGAAGCTTGCACTTGCTCCCTCTCTCTGTCCAGAGGTCTTATTCTTTCCACTCAGGGGCCTCATGTGGCATCACTAAGCCCCCTCCACTCTCTACCTGCTTTGCTGCCTGCCACTGTTTGGATCCAGTTTTCCAAATGTAAGTCAAGCACAGCAAATGCGTCAGCTATTTTGGACACTGGAGGAAGTGTGTATTTGTGTATATGTGTGTTTGTATGTGTATGTGTGTAAGTGAGACAGAGAGGCACACTCCAAATAGGTAGGGGGACACGTGACTAAGCGGCAGAGAGGGAAATTTCCCTCGTATTAGTAATGACATAAATCCAGAGGCCAATGTCATTCCCTGCACTGTCTATACAGCCTTGTGATTCTCTTGACATCTGTCAAAGAGTCTTTGTGCCTCTTTCTGTTGATTCTTGTTAACTCGAAATGTTGCAGACAGTATGCATAAAGAATGATGGCCCGCATTCTCCCACGGTACAAATGTAACAACACTGTCAGCAAGTGAGGCAATATTGCAATGTACATGGGACTGAAAATATCTGCAAATGCAATGTGGTACTGTTGCTCAAGTCTCAAGCTCCTATTGGTAAAAACCAAATTATTTGTGAAAAGCAGAAACAGGAATTTATGCCCTCATGACCTTTCATATATTGTGTGTGGTTATCCATCTCTTCTACTCACATATCTGTGAAGAGAATGGGTGAGTTGGCACGGTGCGACTCGACGTCCTGCATGGTGTTCCACTCGTTGACACAGAACTGGCTGGAGGAAATCCTGCTCTGGTAATAGCTGACCCAGGTCAGGAACAAGCTGCCTGGGTAGTAGTTATGGCAACGAGCCACCTCGCACGCTTTGTGGAGTGACTGGAGGGCCGACCTGAGGCAGACAGTGAAAAGCAACAGGATTCACACTTGAGCGGTTGTCTAGAGAGGAAATCACAAAAATGCCAAGAATAGGGAAAAGTAAAATTTTTACTGAACCTGACCATGTCTGTAGACTGACTGACAGACTGAGGATAAGTGGTTTAAATGAGAGGCTATGGCAGTGAATATAACCAAGATTAGAGAAGGTGAGATGGAAAAAAGGTGAAAGAAAAGTGATGAATGAATACAAATAAAGTGGCAGCACTGACATGTATGGCATGGAATGAGGAAAAAAAAAGGAAAGCTGAAAGGAACAAGAAAAGAAGGAAAAGGGGAGGGTGGATGAAAATGATACTACGATACAAGGCTAGATCTCAAAGTGATGGCGGATGTAAACGGATATAGTCTTAAGCCTGCAATTTTAACATGAATGCATTTTCACATAGCTGTTATTCAATGAAAGAAATAAAAGGTTACTCACCACATGGCCTGAACAGAAACTGGCTTGAACACATGAACCCTGTTCACTGTTGAAACACTAAAGCCACTGTAGAGACAGATAGAGAGAGAGGGAGATAATGACTCTTATTTACATCTAAAATCAAACCAAAACTTATGATAATAATAAAAGCAACAAGTCATCAGAGCAGTCAGTCAGTGACCCCAGGGAGTAGAAAGAGGAAGCTGGACATAGGTGTGGTTTCTCACCCGTCTCCATCCAAGTGGATCAAAGTGTCACTCCACAGAGGTAGAACCAGACCCACAGTACATCCGCTGTTGAACAACAGCACAACAAAACAAGACACACTGGTTTAACATAGTAGAGGGATGTGTCCGGGAAGATATTAAAAAGCAAACTGAGCAGAGATTTAATGACTCATACAGTTTGCTTACTTCTTCCCTCAGTATTAAAAACATGTACTGTACATAAGAGCCACATCACCCTGACCTGTTTCTTCAAGTCTGTTAAATGAAATTTTAATCTTAAAGGTTTGCGCTTAGATTAGAACTAGTTAGTAGAAATCCAAACATAAAATAACTTAAGCCTACATGTCAAGATCTGAAATCCACTAGTCAATATAAGTGACTGTGGCAGTGTAACTACAAGACAGTAGTGTAACGTTGCTGTGGAACTGACCTATCTGAAGACACAAAGTCCATGCCGAGCACAATGCTTTCCTCAGTGTCTTGCCGACCATTGGTAGAGACCACCACCATGTAACGTGTTACCTGAGGGTAGGCGCTCTCCAGACGCACAGCCTTCAGGAAAAAATAAAATTAAAATGGAGGAATGAAGAAAGTAGGAGGAAAACAAAACTATGTAAATGAAGATATTGAAAACAGCTGTAAAATGTTGTCTTTGGATTTGGAGGACATAAACTCTCACATCATCAGGGTTATCTCAGTTTTGGTTTTGAGAATAGCTGAAATCAAATCATTCAAACAATTTGGGCATTTAACTGGCAGAATTTGCTTTAAACTTTCTTTGCTTTAGCTTTGCTAAGAAAGAACTGGCACAGATCCCTCTGTTCATAGTCTCTCTGATCGTAATGGCGCTTTGCGCCTAGCATTTTGTTTGTGTGTCTGGTGTGTTACTGACTAGTCGAATGGTGTCCTCAGGGCGCAGCACAGTGAACATGGTCTGAAGATGTTTCTGGAGGTCACCTGGACAGGAAGAATTGCAACATCTAATCACAGCATCACTAGCTCATTGTTAGAATTTATTTTCACATAATGTCCCATTCATAGCATTTCAAAGCTGATATAAATCCCAAAATGATTATCAGACAATTTTTTTAAATAGTTGTCAGCCTATTTCACAATACAAAGCTGTGCAAATATTCCTATATTGAATAGTTTTTCTCTATCATCCCTGAATGTAAAAATATTTTAAGTTGTGGCAGTTATTTTCTATGTCTAACAAACAAGCTGCTTTCAATATCCACGCACTATCAAATTGTCTGATCTGCCTTGTTAGAAAACTGTTTCAGCAATGTTAACGCCAGCTGTTACTTATGATATTGCAGAGGAATTTCCATTTGAAAACAATCTTTGCTAATCTCAAGTTCCTCTGTGGAGTTAATATCTGGGGCTGAGAATCAAATGAGGTGGGAGGAAATGCAGGGAGATGTTACAGCTGTCATGTGTAAGCAGAGTTTGTACAAGTGTTTACCTGTGTGCTTGTTTCTCCGCTGGCTGATACAAGGTGCAGAGTTAGGCACGGGGCTATTACCCCTAGGAAGGAAGAGAGCTGCACCTTTTACTGTGAGAAAGTTCTCACTAATACTGAAATGAAAGAGAAAAGAAAGAACAAAAAGCATGAATTGAAGCTTTGAACACAGGGACTTCTAAAATTATATGACAATATTTGATCTTATGTTAAGACAAGAACAGATATGTGTTGTCATGGGCTTATGTCATGCTTCCTTCAATTGACCTCTGGTCTGCAGGCTTCCCAAAATCAGAGCTGACAGAGCGATGCAAGCAAAACAAGATCCAAGCCCCACTATGAAGTCCGAACACAGTGTTCTCTGATGCTCTACACAGCTGGATTACACACACAGACTTACAGTAACAGCTGCCAGTAGGGAGGGGCCAGGGGGACTGGGGGGAGAACTGGGGTCTGAGAGGAAAGACAGATCAAGTCCCCTCCTCCACAATGTTGGAGCACAGATAAGAGCTGGCCAGGATACAGTGCAGCACAACAAAGCAGGTCATTTTAAATGGGGTTCTGTTTCTCTCTGGAACACTTAATCTTATTAACTGTGACTGAGGTCATTGAAGAGAAGGACACTTTATTAACTGAGGTCAGTGTTTCGACTGGATACAAGGCAGTGAGTGTGTGAGCACGTCCTATGTGCTTCCATGTGCAAAATACTACGCTTTCTGTTTATATTCTTACAGTACCACACTAACCTAAGTCACACAAGATACAACAGATTGGAAGAGCTATATCTGTAGCTTCTTATGACATAGCATGGGACCAGAAAACCATTACTTTGATGATGCTGAACAAGAGGTTTACCATTTGGACAATGGTTAGTATTTAGGGGATTGTCCTGCAGCATTTATTTAGAGAATGCAGGAAGTTAAAAAAAAGTTTAACAGAGTTTGAAGTAGCCCCTGCAGTCCAAACAGGAATCCATCATAGCAATAAAAACACGCGGAGTGTACTGGCTTTGCACAGATTGCCAAAACAGAGACCAAGACAAGGTAGCTAAAAGTTAACCCATGAAAGAGCAGGAACATATGCAGCCACAATATTGACAATTTTGTCTTAAACATAAGGATTAGAATTTTTGTAATTCCTCCGTTCAACATTTCCATTGTAGTTTTACTTATCTGCTAACTTGAGTGTGTCTGTTATTTTACTTATTTATTTTTCAATGCTAAAGATAGACATTAACCACAGTCTGTAAGCGGTCAAATACAGTAAATGCCAGTAAAATTGAACACTAACTGCAGCTTGTCCATATGACACGAAACAAATATTGAAGATTCAAAGTGTTTGTAGGGAAAACACTGGCCGTGAGATGGCAAACCTGTCCTGCTAAACTTGAATAGGGCGGTTTCATAGTCTCCCGGGGCAGAAACTCAGTAAAGGAACTGATAACTACATACGCACATGAAATTCTGTAAAAAGAGGTGATGACATCACAACCACATATATAGTTTGAAATCATGCAAACAGTTTGGTTAATGTGTTTGATAATAAAATACCGTGCTGGATAATGCATCTTGGCCTTGGAAGCAGGCTGCCAATCTATACTCAATGAACCCATCTTTTACAGTTCATGAGGTTCAACAGTTCCTGTTTCACACTTGAGGGAAAAAAAAAAAATAATAAATTCCAGCACCATCTCATTTTCTCTGTAACTTTGTCTCTCCATCCTTCAACTCATTTACTGTCCTTCCTGAGTTTTGCTGAGACCTTAGATGTACAAGATCAGGAGACGTGGACAACACAGATAAGACAGAGGATGAAAAAGCAAACAAAAAACTGCAGTCCTGTGCCGAGCTTATTTCCCATAACCCACCCACCTTTGCCCCAGCTGTTTCCTGTCAGTGGCCTCTCTATGACTTCCTCTTTCATGCATTTCTCACAATTGCGGCTCTTGTCCTAGTTTTCATTTCCGTCACTCTGCTCAATTCCTGTTGTATCATATCCCACTGTGGTCACACGCACAGGTTCATATACTGTACTTGGCAATGACCATGTATAGCTGTAATACTGTAAAGTGTCATCTGTAATATAACACTCATACTCTCACTGAGAATAACACATAGAAGGCACAGAGCAGGCAACATCCACTTTTGTGCCTGCACAGACACACTAAGAACATGGAATCTAAACCTGATGGTTAGAGAGTTCGAGGTCGGTGACCAACTCTCAAACACAGTTGCTAAAAATACAGTAGTCCTTAAAAAGATGAATCTCTAGATAGACTACATTCAGAAGATCACAGCCAACTAATTGTAAATGCTGTAGGAACTACTGTTGTCAGAACAGTGATCACTTACAGTAGAGGTTAAACAGTGAAGTCGGTGTGTGCTCAGGTTTGTATGACTGGTTTTAGGATACACATACAGAGATGCATAACGGTATAGACAGACATAAATAAAACATGCCCTGACACACAAATGCATACTACCATTAGCTGATTCCATACTAAGCTCCAATAATTTATTTACTAATCACTTGACAAAAAATGCCAGCCACTCCGGCAAATTTTTAATATTAAAGGCAAAAATGCCAAATATTAACTGGTTCTACATTTAAAGTCTGAGAACTTGATTAGATGTTTTAACTAATGTATCACATTACATAAGAAAAACAATAATGAATCTAAATATATTTTCTACATTCATTCATTAAGTTTCCATCCCACTCTATACACAAATATACTTTTCGACTGACAGCAGAACCAATCTACAGAACTCAGCGAGACTATGACGATGTTAAAGTGATCGAATAGACTTCAACCCATATATTTATAATGACGTTAAATTTAAATCTAAATGTATGCTGCAATGTACTCTAATACAATGCATGTGTATGCTGAGCACAATATTATGTCACAAAAAAGGAAGGTTAGACAAGACAACTGCAATTTCAACAACCAAGCTTCTTAATGGTAAAATACACAGATCAGTCTTAAGCCTGCAACCAAAGGGAAGGTAGATCGATTTCCAGTCCCGGCTATATATGTCGGATGTGTCTCTGGTCAAGACACTAAACTAGCAGCAGCCCATTCCCATTGCGTCAGGAAGGTCATCCAGCATAAAAACTGTGCCAAATCAACATGCAGACAATGATCGCTGTGGTGACCCTGAACTCACGGGATAAGCCGAAATGACACACACACACACACAAAAAAAAAAAGAAAAAAAGAAAAAAGGGGGATATGCAAAAAGATAATGAGTTCATATAAAATTGACTTTGAACAAAAATGAGTGAATGGGAGGTGGGCATAAAAAAGCAGATCAGGTCAGAGTGTGCAGCATAAAGTGGGGCGGGTCATCTTTAGGCTTACAGCCATCCCAGGATTTGGGCTGAAGAGAACCAGTAGATACTTGTTAGGGCAACAGTCGCAGACACAATCATCACTATGTAAGGGGCACTACACGTAGTGGGCAGATAACTGGGTGACCCCCCTCTTCTACATGTGCCCATATTAGTCACTCTCAAGAGGAGAGAGGGATAAATATAGGGCCTGGCTCCATGCAAGTCAAGCCACGCTAAGGCCTTAAGAGTTTACACCCGAGACAGATGCAGCCCATGGGGAAGACAAGGAGTTAGCTGGTGAATGCATGTATCCAAAATGTCCACAGGTGCCCTGCTGCCTGGAGGATTGGACATGGAAAATAGTACATAAGAAAAAGACACTAACTTGTGGATGAGCATGGAGAGAAAGTCAATTTTGTTGCGTGTCATGGTTGGTGTCCATTATTGTCCTCATTGGGGACATTTGTTTGCATTTCCAACTCCATATGGAGCTGTCCAATGTCAAATCATGTCCACATAAAATTAAAGCGCAAGAAGTTATAATTATAACCTGAAAAAGATTGGTGACATAAAAAGCAGCTCATAGCAGTCGGGAATAAAAAAGACATACCAAAGTCATACTAAAGACATTCTGATAAACTAGGAAAGACACCAGTTTAAATACTCTCCAGAAGCACTGCCCTTTCTGTGTCTGAGAGTTAGGCCCACAACAGTTTTGTTACGGCTTCTTTGGTAATCTCAGTCTGGCCTTTAGTCACCTGACCCATGCATGCAGTGCTATTCTGAGACAGACTCAGATTACATTTTAACAGAGAAACAGAGGAAACATAATTATTGAAGCTCATTAAAATATTAGTTTAACACTCAGTAGCGACAACACAGAGTGCCATTTTAACTTTGAAAACTTGTGCTTAAAATAAAGAAATATTCTAAACAGGACAAGTTGTGCTACACTAGCTTCATATGTGATGAGATCTCATGTCACGCACAGTATTACTTCAATTAAATTTTACAAGTCGTTTATACATTAATCACTTGCAAAAACACGCCCATAAAAGTGTAAAAAGTTACCCATTTTATATCCTTGTCTCACTGCTAGAGTAAAAACTTGTACATAAACTTCACTTTATCACAGATCAGTCTAGTTTCCTCTTTAAAATACAAAAACAATAAACAAGAAGTTCACAACACAAGTGCATGGGTGAAGCGGAAAAGAGGGTTTTAATAGTATATCTACAATAAGCAGTTTAACAATAGTGTTCTAGATGTTGCTTAGCCACAGGTAACACTTAACCCGACTGACAGCCCAAAGGCTTGTAATTAGTCCTAAAACTAAGGTAATCTTTATAGTCCTGCTGACACATACAGGTGTTTACACTGTAAACAAACCGACAAAGGTACAAAAACATTAAACAATGCCACATATGTACACAATTGCTATGCACTGTAAATCAAACAACGCTAAGTACGCTACTGTGATGAAGACTTTTGTCCATCCTGATCAGTACAAAGGAGTGGTGATGCAATCAACCAACATGCATCATTCAATATGGTCAAACAGGGCTGCCGGTGAAAAGTTTCTCACAGCTGATTCTAGATAGATACACTTGCCTGCCAGTCACTGGGGTGACATGGTGTAACATCTTCCCATAAATGTTCCTTGTGCAAACTTACATAAAACTATTTCCTTAAAGAGGGTGTAGCCTCCATAAAGACTCAATTATTTCTCAACAACCTCACCACACAATGACATGTGAAACTGATGAAAAAGTCCTTGAAGACGATGCAGTCCTTGCCATTGACTCCAAATGATGACAATGTTTGATTGTCATGCAGGGCACAACCACTTTGCAGCAAGAAAATTTTAGAAAAGAAAAGTAAAAAACAAGTAAATTTACTTGTTTTTTGTTTTTTTTACTTTTCTTTGTAAAGTTTTCACAAACATTTTGTGAAAAACCTTAAGTTGTACCAATCATGACAGTTTGAAAATCATTAACAGACCAGCTGATTAACTTCCTTGAAGGTCAGACCTGTCTTCACATGTACAACTCCACAAAATCCTTTTAACTCTTATGGGCAAAAAGAAGCCTTTACTCACTTTCTGCTAACATTGTAGGGATCTCGCATAAAATCTGTTAAAGACACACTGACGGTACCTCCAAAAACTACAACTGCATTAGTCTCAATAAAGCCAACTACTGTGGGACACGAGTCTAAGATGATTTGTAGACCTTTTTTGTTCTTAGGTCAGAAAATAGTCATGATGATGATTTGCCAGCCACGTAAACACGCCAGTGTAGCCCACTATTTGGTTAAAAGAGCTCTTATTATTATTATTATTATTATATTCAATGAGCATTATATTAAACAGTTTGTCTTCTGTTTCCTAAACCAAGGATGTCTGTTTCTAAGAAACACAATGTAAAGATGAGCCACCAAACACAAAAATCAACTTATTAGTATGATTAAAACTCCATAAGTTATACAATATTGCTGCCTTTTAAGACTCCTTGGGGTTTCTTTTATTTTCTTGAATATATACATTTAATAAATGGCTCTTAATTACAACCTAATAACTATAGTCGTCACATCACTCACGTGCTCAAACAAACAATAGCCATGGAAACAGAAAGAGGGAGGGGCGAAACAGCACCATTAACCCTCCTCATATGGTGATCAGTTGATTCAAGTTGTCTCAGTAAGTCGGTAGCAATTCCCTTTGTGTAAGTGTGTGACTGAACCTGTGAAACAGGTGAGATGATTCATGGCACCTGGGGAGCCATTATATCTTAGTAAGGTCAAAACTGAGCACTAAAAGATGAGTAAGACCCTGCTACGTCACCAGGAAATACGTTCAACACTGATGCTGCAAAAATGTTGCAAATGTATCAGATTACTCATAATGCTGACGTCTGGCATATCACTACTATTATAGTCAAATTTGTACAATCGACATTTCAACGCAGTACTAAACTAATACCATAAAGTAAAACTTTAAAATGTAGAGAATCATTGCAGTTTAATTTCTCGTTTGGAATAAATACTGGGCTAAAAGCTGCGTTACGTTTGAATAGACACCCTTCTACTTCATGGTACGTTTACTGTCTCCCCCCCTCATAACATTCACTTATTACTGTGCTTTAAAGGAGTTTATCATTTAGAAACTACAGACTTTTCCTGAGTGTGTCTCTGTCCCCCCAGTTTGCCGCTGTTGAAACTTACAGCTGGTTGACCTGATTGTTAGACACCACCGCGTCGTCGCTGAAGTAGGGCACCATCTTGGCCCCGCAGCAGGAGCAGAAGCTGACCGCCGATGAGCTGTTGGAGCCGGACACCGCACCGAGGGTCATGCCGGTGACCGGAGGGCAGAGTGAGGAGGTCGTCTTGTGTTCTCGGTCCGAGGGGGGACTTTTACTCCTCTCCGAAAGGCATGTGCTCCTGTGGAAAACGACGGGCTTCCTTGGGTTTTAATGATCGCAATACAATAGAAATTGACGAATTATTCCCCAAAAGCACAAAGAGAGAGAGATGTTTCCAATCGTACTTCTGTTGCAATAAATAAAGCAGGCAATTACATCTAGCACATTGTGTTCCTGCTCCGAACAGCAACGCCTGGCTGTCAGAGATGTCCCCATAACGCGAAAGCGAGGCGCATTTTAATAATGTTTCCGTACCGTTTTCGAAACATTGTTTATCCGTGTTACAAAAAGTACCTTTGGCCACGTACAGTACTCAGACACATGACTTCAGTCGAACTCTCGCCGGGGAGGTTATAGGAGGGAGGAGTTGGAGACACGTGTTTCTGGGAAAAGTTGGGAGCCAATGAGGACAACAGGGACGTCCTACCAAACACACCATCAGCGCCTTTGAATCAACACTTGCTAAAGCAAAACGGGTTGTATACAAATCGCTGGCAACTGTGCGCACTGCCAGGTGACTGTTAAGTTCCTCCTTTCTGATAAGACCGTGTTATCAGTGAACCAGCTGCCTGTTTGGCTGAAAGCTCCCTGATTTTGGTACCACATGGAACATGCTAACCATTCATGTATTTCTGTACGCCTGAGTTATGCGTTGAAATAATAATGTGTTGCTTTTGGAATAAACTGCTGTACAACAACTGAATGTATGTGCTCCTTGAGCTAATCTAAAACACTCGATTAAACCTACATGAGCTTTTAGTTTGGCATGGAGCTTACTGAGGAAACTTCACTTCGTCTGCTCTCCACCCTTTTCTTCCAACACACCAACTTGTGGTTGTGTTACATAAGGAGCAAATACAAATGAGAAACAGGTTGAAATTATCCAAATTTTTAGCTGCTGTTGCAGCAGTCTATTAAGATAAAGTGGAGATATCTCGGAGCCTGTCTTCTCAATGTTTGGGAGAGAAATGGCCTCTAGCACAAAAGCTGATGGAGGATTCAAAAAAGAATCACCTGACATACTGCCAATGTTTTGGTCATTTTATAGCCTTTGAAACATTTTATATTATACTGGCTTGCCAACATGAAGAGCTCTATATAAGCTTAAAACTATTTGAAAACACCATAAAACTGCAGTCGTCCTCATACTTTTCACACCAGCTTGTCCTGAGGAGTTTTAAAGTCTAGACTGAAACATCTGTAAGTGAAACTAATCTATATATCAGTGTTAGCAAAAAACCCTGAAATGTTTCAACTGTTTACAAGATTAAAGAAGTTATCAATAGGGGTTCAGGGAGAAATTTTACACTGTTGAAGTAGGACTGCTGTCATACAACATGTGTTTTAGCCTATTTAACTCACTCCAACTTGTACGGTGTATGATGGGGTGTAACATGCAACTGATGCTAAACTAAGCATTAGTATGTGACATGTATGAAATATGATTAAAATGTTGGACACAAGACACTTTGTGTGTGGAAAGACATTTGCATCCATTTTCATAAGTAGTAGGATTCCACAATTTCTATAAAGTGCATGTTTAGTTACCTAGTCTCAGAAAGCACTATGGCATCATGGTATGGTATTTATACTGGATGTAACTTGTCTTACAGGTTTACTCTCCTCACAACTGCGTCATTCATGTCTCCTTATTTTGTAAGACAATCAAAAAAAGCTCTCTGGACTTACTTGTCAAGAGAGAATCAAATAAATTTTGTTCAACATACCGAGAACAACCTTAACCTCATCTCCAAAACAGCAAAAGGCAAACAATTAGTAAACATAACAAATTACTTTATGACAAATTCCTCACAACAGACTTCTTCTGTCTTAAAATATTTCATGTGTTAAGGTTTTATGATGTTTTAAATTTAGCTCATAATTCATTTCAAAAGAAATGCTAGAAATTTTTTTTTTACTGATGAGAACTGAGTCATCATATGTGAAAGTAAATTTAGCTTCACTTTCTTCTGTTTACATTCCATAACTGTAACAAATACAATCCACCCATGGCTTATTTTAAGTGACCCAATTAATTCAGCAACTCTACATAGTTTTAAATACATCTCATACGTATCCTGAATAATTAACGTAGAATTTTCCTATGCCCCAAATGTAGTCCGCCAAGAATTACAAAGCACACCAGCAGCCCTGTGCCCGTTATCATGCTGTGCTTTACATTGTCTCACCGTCCTCCTGACAAACCTTGAGTTACAAGGAAGATTATTTATTAAGTTGTGCCAGCAACTGTAACCACAAAACCTACATGCTCACTGCCGTTCTTGTGCTCATGTCATGTGGTTCTATTTAGTGTCGTCAAATTTACCAGCACTTGGTGGGAACTTCTTTGTCTGTGGCTTGGTAACACGAGAGTCTGTTGTGGTGTTAGCTGAACTTTGGATACGTTGCACAATCTTCTTTTACTGCCACTTTGTGGGAATAGGCAGAAACATGTTAGTCCAATGTGCTGTTGGACCCACATACTGACGTAGGGATGGTCTAATGTAGGGACAATATTACAACAACACACCAGTTGTGACTATTTGATATATGATAGAGATTCCAAACAACATAAATGCTTCAGTATTCAGAACAAAGTAAAGCACAGCATGAACAAAAATGCCTTAACTACAAATGTTTGTGACTACTCAGCCCACTCAGCTGTGATAGTAGCAGCTAATCTTAGAAAAAACAGGATGCCCCCTTAAAATCCAGATAGGACAAAGACAGATTCAAAGCCTGTGTAAAGTAACCAAACGTGTATTGTAGCTTAGAAGTAAATCTGTTCTTTGTAACATAACCTACACTGTGTGCCTGAAATACTGAATGCACCATATACAATTTTTTCTTCAGGCAATGTGAAATTGATATTAGGTATAGGCCCATGTGGTCACTAATCTAATACAGGGAGCACAATGTGTAGGAAGAAATAAGGCAAATACAGACACTGTAAATGACACACTATCAACTTATGTTCCCAAATGAAGTCTGTTACTGGCTTGGTGTTACTACACCTTGTCCTTGTTTTTCCAGTGCACACTCTGAATAAATGCCTGATGAACCTGCTCTGCTTGTGTGTGCCAGGATTAGAGTTGATGCATGTGCAGGAGAAATATTTTGACTAGTTGACTGTAAGAATGTATTTGTAAATGTTTCATTCCATTTGTCTGTGAGAAATGGCATGAAATATTTTTTCTTGCCACATAAAAATATCAACAGGCTATAAAAATAAGGTGAAAAATCAACATTTGTATTACAGTTATTATGATTATTTGTATTACACTCACAAAACAATAGACAAACAAGGTCAGAGAGAGCATCTCCACACTGCTTCTCCTTCTGCAGCCAATTTCTGCCTACCATAGGTACACTACAGTATATTGTAGTCCTGCTTCATCACAGGAACATATAGTTTGACTGCAATTATCATAATCTAGTTATCGGTTGCATCATGTCACCTGATAGCTTTGTAGACAGTCACAAGGAAGATAAGAAACACCTCTTTTATTAAGCAACAATAAAACAAAATTTATCAGTGTTTTTCACAATTTTACAACCAATTAAATGTTAATTAAGAACAGAACAAAACCTTTAAATCGTCATTTTATATTTCTGCATAGCCAAAAAAAAGTTTTTTTTAATGTCGTCCTTGATGGTAAGTGTCAGTCCTAAGGTAGCAATGTGTGGCAATGCACTGCAGAAACGTTACACTTCATCTGTTTAGTACACACATCTGTTTGTGTGTCTGTGAGAGATATTGAAAGAGAGAGAGAACAATTGAATAAATGAAAGTGAAAAGAGACAAAGAGTCTGGTTCAAGCAATCAAGAGAAAACAAGAAAATACTGAACTACAACAGTCAAAGCTCTTCTCAGTCTTAGTGGCCCCTATACCATTTATTGGCCCATGCTGCTACTTGACTCCATATGCAGGGTGGGGAGGTAATTTGGCCTCAGCTGTTATATAATACATATTACGGATCATTCAGTGGGGCCCTTGGCTGGACCTCACATAACTCTGCAAAGCAAATGGCAAGCTAGGTAACTGAGCCAAATAGTAAAACTGAACTATAATGATGTTAAGGGGGCATAAGGGAAATAAGCTGTGTGTTTGTGTGTGTGAGAGAGAGATTTCACCAGCTGCTGCTTTGTTGTATTACCTAACAGATAACTGGGACCACATGTCCTTCTAGGGTCTATCAGGGTATGTAAAAGCCTTGCAGGAGTGAGGTCACCATGTTTTTTTATGTGTGACAGAGCCCAAAAGCTTTTCTGGCATATTCCACAACATGGTGATGATCTTTGCGGTGTTTTCAATGTGCGGATATGTTTTGGGACCCGTTATTAAATATTATGGTGAGCCAGCTATCTAAAAAACTAAAGTATTTGGTATAAAGTAAGTTTGGTAACTTACTTTACAAACTTAATCTACGAACCACAGTGAACCTCAGTCATTGGTTCGATTTCCAGTCCCTCTTGGCTTTGTGACGAAGTGTCCTTGGGAAAGACACTGAGCCCCAGGTTGGGTCAGGTGAGCACCTTGCATTGCAGCCACTGTCTGTGTGAATGGGTCAATGAGAAGCAACGCTGTAAAGCGCTTAAGATTAGTGCACTATATAAGCACCATTTACAACTAAAATGTGATTTTCAGTGCCTACATGTTGTGTGAGTAGGGAATACAAAACATCTGTGCTTTTGCCATTTTTACCTCATTCAATATAAAGTAGTGTAGATTCATCATTTGCATACTGGTGTCACTAGTAACAAGTCTCTGCTCCACTAAAAAAAACTTGTGACTTAGGCTAAAATAAATAATTGCCTGCATATTCAAACCGATTTATTTTACTGTAATGGTTATTCAACTGTAAGCATTACTAGATGGTGCAAACAAAAGAAGATGCTGCTGAGAACTGCTAGTAGTTTTGCTTCGTTAGTCAATGCATGTGTGCAGAATGAACATTTCTTTAGCCTTGAGCTGAACAAAGAAGCTTAGACTTTGACAGAGAAGAAGTCAGCTGAGACAACACTTGTGCAAACTGGCCGGTTGCTTGATTTATATCAGTCATTATCTGTAAAGGCTTTAATGCTCCAATCCCTGTTTAAGTGTTACGTGCTAGAGTATCTGTCACCAGAATAAATTTAATAAGAGACTGTGTTTGAACCTTCAGCACATTGAATGCAACATGTCTACGTTCAATAGTAACTGGTTAAAATTATAATTAAGTAAAACACAAAATTTTAAAGCCCATGTGTTTTGCTTGTCCTTATATCAGTAGAAGGATGCCGAGGTTGGAGCTGCCAGGCAGAAGGTCTAGAGCAAGACCAAAGAGGAGATTTATGGATGTAGTGAGAGAGGATGTGAAGCTAATTGATGTGGAAGAAGAGGATGCAGAGGAGGAGAGGAGTTAGATGGGGCAGATGATTCGCTGTGGTGAGCCCTAAAGGGAGCAGCAGAAAGGAAAAGAAGCACATGCGTTTAGCAGGTCCTGATAAGTGTAAATGCCATTCACATTCTTTAGAGGGCCTTGCACTATAGGATACAGGACAACAACAGAGCCACCTGTGCTGTCTAAACAAAGGGACAGTTACAGAACCCTTTTCTTTTATAGAGATACAGATAGCCAGATACAGATAGCCACATCAAAAGTAAATTATTTGTTTTATCACAACCATCAGGCAAAATAATGCCAATCAATCCCTTTGATATCAGACGGCTGACCAAATACTGACAAAAGTATTTACACAGACACTACTTATCTGGAGCATGAAATACAATAAAAGAAAACTATTTTCAAACTACTGCTAAATGTTTTTCTAAGTTACTTTGCCACCATTCTCAAATGAAAATTGTAATCATAACCATTATGTGAAAATTATATTAATGAACAAAATTCTCTCTTGTACATAAGCAATATACACTACCTATACACAATGTTTGATTGATTTGGTTTTCTTCTTGGTTGATATATGTTGCTATTCAGAGGACTCTGATTAAAACAATTAACTGCAGTTGTAATGATCTTGTGTTAATCAATGATTTTAACAACTATAAAATACATTTTTTGACTCTTAAATAAGTAGTCCTACAGATACAATTACTTGTTGTGCTGCACAGTATGAAATTAATAAGAAAATTACATAAAAATGATAATTACAGGTAACAGAAAATATGGTTCTGTAGCAAGGAAGCCTTGTAAATCTGATGCACAGCCTCCCCCTAGTGGCCTGAGTCGCCACTTACAGTTTCCACAGACACTAATGAATGGCAGCATGTGAAAAAGCAGAGATATTCCAGGAAACTGAAGATATGACAAAACAGGAAGTGGCCTCACCTCCTGGACTGGGAGCGACGATCATCCTCACCACTGTCCGACTCCTAGTGAAACCAACAGATTAGGAAAAGAAATGCATAATCAAAAAGTGAAAATAACAGTTGATATCTACAGTATGTTACTCATATCAGTGCCTAGCAAATAGCATTTAATAAAGAACACACTGTAGACTATTGAGCAAAGACATTTGGTCGGCTATTTATGTCCCACATTGATTCAGACTCACTTAACCTTGAATTAACATTGTTCTAAACCGGCTGGTGGTTAGGGAAGCTACATCAAGCCTTTCATCCTTGACTTGAGCCATGGCAGGACCACTGTGGTATTTTAACTGTGGCTCAGAGCAGTGACCAGGGATAAGGCTCACTCCAGTCTCTATCTCTCTTTTTTCCAAAATGCAATCATCCTCCCCCACCACTGCAACCAGCACAATCCCCCATCCATACACAACCACAGATACAACTTTAATCCCAGCCTGTTTCAGTAATCCCTCACAAAACTCAAAGAACTTTCTCTTTTGCATCAATCTTGGCTACTACATGGGCAGGCGCACGCGCGCACACACACACACAACCTATACCTAGACCCTTACCCTAATCATCACAACTGAATACCTAACCCTAACCCCAACCTAAACCTAATTCTAACCTTGACTGTAAACTCAGTCTTCATCCTCAAAAAGCCCTTTGATGTTGTGTGGACTGGCCAAATGTCTTCACAACATGGGTATTGAAACATGGGTAGTAAAACAAAATTTGTAAAACAAAAGGAAATTAAGATATCCGAAATTAAGATATCCGAAGCCAAAGACATGTTCAGAGAGGGAGGACACATAGAAAAATGCAAAAAGAACTATAAACAAAACTAAATACGCTCTTGCTGATGCAGATGATTGATGGTAAAAGATGATGGTAGATGATAAGATTATGCTAAGAACTGGATAGATCAGGTCAGGAGATGTAATAGCTTGAGAAGGAAGGAAGGAAGATTCCAAAGATGTGATGAGGCAGCTTTACTGAATGACGTGCTGAGCTTTAGCAGCCTAACAGCTTGTCTTCAACACAAAGTATGGTGATGAAAAATACGAGACCATTCATGGACTACAAAGCTTCCTACACACATACGCACACACACCTAGCTCAGCAGATTTCAATGGTAAATGTAAAACCGGTATACTATTATACCTCTGCAAAGCACTCACAGACAGACACACTTTCCTGATGTGTGTATAGGCTGTATGTTTCAAAAACAGGATGAAAACATACCATAATATGCCTGGCCATTGTTGAGATATGATGTACAGGTTGATCTCCATGGTTACTATGCCACTGCATGCATGTGTAGGGAGTGGTCTTAAAGCCAATGAGGACAGAGGATTTTGTGTGCTGCTAGGCAGATTACTTTATATGAACACAGATGGGAGGATATTGCTTACTGTGCTGAAGACAATTTATGTTAGCCATATTCAGTGACAGGTCAACACCTGTGTTTAATTTTCCAAAGCACTGATAAAATGCTTAGATGGCAGGATGCTGGAAAAGCCTATCAGTGGCAATGGGATTTTGGCTGTGACTATTATGATTACAGCTCTTTGCTTCACACACTACCCCTTGAGTCCCCCCCCTCACAAGAGCGCTCACATGGCTGCTTCTCATCAGGAATAAGTCTTATGACAAGCAGCTGGTAACCTCGGCCTGGGATAAGTTTACGGCCTCAAAAGATACAAACCTTGTGAGTTTAGTATCAAAATTCTAAAAAAGAATCTGAGGCCCAATTGACATAATTAGTTAATGTAAATGATTCAGGTTGTCCTCTAAAAAGCTTTACTCAAATGTCATTACTACCAGTAACAGTATCACTTTCAGGCATAATGTGATTGTGAAATTTGTTCAACTATCTCTCTGCTGGTGATTTTTGAAAATTCATTCACCACAACTTGCATGATGGTCTTGTGTGACTTTCCAATCAGACTGGCCTTGGTAGATACAACACAGCAAGCCACTGCAATACAATGCGGACAGACTGTGCTGCAAGTGGCAGAACTCCGCAGCATGTTGTGTCAACCAAAGATAAGGGCCTTTAGTAACAAGATACATCTTTTAACAACCAGTTCCTTCTCTGACATACTGCAGATATGACGGTCACTTAGCCCCGTCATGGGTGAAAGCAATGTTATCACAGACTAGTTCTTATCTGTAGAGCCACACAGTCACCATCAGTCCTGCCTGGCTCTATGTCAAGAGCTTGAAACAAGAGATGGAAAGCCTGAAATTGTCAGAGGGGATAAAAGGACTGTCCCACAGGGTCTGACAGGCCTGGCTGCCATACTTACCTGCTTTCCAGACAGCTCATCTCCATTCATTGTCACTCCACTGACCAGAAGTCAATTTGTAGTTGTAACGTTAGTGCTGACACGACGAAGAGGCTTCATATCATGTTTATTACCAGAGAATATAATATTATATTTAATACATAAATTCAAAAAGTTTCCTTTAACTTTGTCAAGACTGTTCAAGACTGGAGTGAGTTGGCGAACATGAGCTCTAGCATTAACCGCTAAATGCTAACATTATCTAGTTAGCTGAGATGGAGTTAGTTGGTTTACACACACGATATATTTTATGTGTTAGTTAACTGCGTTTCAACAAAGATACATAACTTTAAAGAAATGCCTGCATACCGCGGAAGGAGCGTTGTAAGTTAGGTTACATTAAGTGAAGTTAGCCACCCATGAACATACAGCGGTTACTGTGTGCCGAGGGGGGGTATCTGTAACGGTAACGCTCCTCTGGCGGCTCCAAACCGAAACAGAATGTCAAACCAGTTTACGGATACTTACAGACATGCAGGGGCTGGAGGTAGTGCTCGGTGTCGGCGACCGCTGGACGGTGACGAGCGCCATCCTGGCTGGTCAGACCTCGGTCACCTCGAAGAGAGGAACGGCGGAATAACAGACATTATTTCGGCCTGAAACGACTCGGTAGCCCGAACTCCCGCGGATGTGTCTCTAGTCGTTGTTAAGCCGCTTCGCTGTTGTCAAGTTCAACAGAATAACCAGAGACATATCCGGTCTCAACATTTTCAAAATAGTTCTGGTTATCCCGGAAGTGTTGTATACACGACAACAAACCATCTATGTGAGATTTAGAGTTTCACTAAGCATTTATATGACTTACATTTTTTTCTTTTGACGTTTTAAATGCTAATACATTATTTTGATTTTTTAATCAGAAACGTATTTGCTTTAATTTTTAAAAAATAAAATAAACTACCTTGCCTAATTCCATTTGAGTAAGCAGCCTTGCCGGTGCTAAGCGCATGCGCAATGATAAACGGCTGTCAAAAGGCAACTGAATGAACACATTCCTATTCATCCGTAGGCCACAACCGATCGATTGATTAAAATGACGATATACTATCTAAATAAGAAGATAATACTGCATGAAAAGCTGCATAACAGCATCTATATTGATTGTATGTACAACAGAAAGGTAGATTACTGTAGGGTAGAAGTGCATCAATGTTCCCTTCTGTTCAAAGGATCAGCTGCATTAAAAGACCTGATCTTACATCACTCATGTGCTTCCATGTTTGTCAGCTAACCATCCCTCCTGGGAGATTAGAAAAGTGGGGGAGGTGTTTGCGTGTGTGTGTGTGTGTCTGTGCCTGTGTGTGCATGTGTGAAGGATGGTGAAAAAGAAGTCAAGAAAGGGTCATGAACCATTATCCACCCATATCTCAAAGAGCCTTGAAAAAATCCTGAATCCCAAGTGTCAAACAAGAAACACAGCAAATATCATCACCAGAGCAGGTACTCACAGATGGAGAGAGTGTTGAGGGCAGAATAGAAGGTGTGGATGGTTATGAAGCTGACGTCTATACGAGGACAGAAGGCTCATTTTGATTCACTTCATTGCATTATCTGGGTCATTGCCTCCCCCGCCTCTTCTTCCCCATTGTTCCATCTCATCCTCCAGCCATTTCTTTTCCTTTTTCAATAAATATTCATCAAATAAGTCTGTGTTTTAAGCACAGAAGAAGAGATTGACAAATACAGACAAAACAAGATCAAATAAAAATAAAAACAAAACTGATTAGAAGATGGAGAGAAGCAACAGAGGTTGCGCTTAACTCAAAATAGAAAAAGTGAAAAGAGACTCAGAAGGTAGAAAACACATAGAGAAAGCATATGATGGAAATAATTGAAATTAAAAGAGTGACAGGATGATGGATGACTTGTCCCCATGGTGCACCATCAGACCTACACAGTGTGAGTGTATGAGTGTAAAGCACCATTGTGCGTAAGAATTAACATTAAAAAAAATCTAAATTCTTTTAAATGTGAACACCCGCTGTATTATTTGAATGTGTGTGCAAGTATGCTTTAGCAGCAGTCACTGACAGGACAAATGAGAACGAGAGAAAAACTGTATTCAGAATGTTCACCAGGACAGACAGGAATAGACTGAGAAAGCAAGTGTGTGGAAGAAAACAAGATTAAGATTAAAGCACAGGATGAGTCTACTTCAGAGACTTAGTGTCAACACAGGGACAATGGGACTAAAAACAATCCTTCTTGTAATTAAAGCTATACTAGGCACCCTGTGTTTGTGTGTTTGTGTGCAAGTAGTTAGATTGTGTGATTAAAAAACAGAAAAAAGCAATACACAAGTAATTTCATATTTTGAACCCCTTTTGCTACTTTTCCACAATGCTGTTTATACATTCATATAGTGATTTATTCGCTCATTCTAGTCTGGGTTTAGGGAAAACGCAAAATAAATATAATTTTATGAAGCTCTACAAGCCCATTGCTACAGCTTATGTATTGCATTCTGTGTCCACACCCTGAGTCCCCTGTATCTATTTCTGAAGCTCTACTCCCCCCGGTGGTCAGGTCTTGTCAAAACAAGCTATTTAAATTGTAATGACGTGATCCTCCTTACAACCAACAGGGGGGGATGTGAGCCCATTTAAAATCATCTTATGTTGTATTACTTGAGACCGGCATCTTGATTGAAAATGCTCTTAGTTGCAGATGAATGGATCAAACCACCAAATAGTTTAGTGTGATTTATTGTTAGGGAATTGTTTTTAATATAGCAAGTGGGCAGTTGTATTGAGATAGAAATACGATGCAACTTTATTACCTTGAAATGTCATATGAACTTACTGGCCCTGTCATTTAAATCTAATGTGTGCAGTGTAGGAAAACATGCACGTGTCAATCATTTCCAATTTTCTAGGCACTCTCTGACCCCTCTGACTGACTATGTATTCCACTCATAGGAAATATTTTTCTGACAAAGATTAATCAATACTTTTACATTAAAAATACAATAAATAACTATTTCTATGTTACAGTAGACTTCAGGAGTGATGCTCAGACATTTCATCAGAAATTTCATCTGCAGTTTTTTTGCAATTTTGGCATCTTTCAGCTTATTGTTTCTTTTTAACTGACATGAATATCTCTTTTGCTGCACCCTCATCATTGTAACCAGCAGCAGCAAGTCACAGTTTTCATCTAAAGTGTTCTGATAACTCCACATTATACCAACTTTCCAGCTCCAAACAACCTAAATGTGTGAGTAGAGGGCCACAGTGCCAGACATAGCTTCCAAAAACTGCTCTCCATTTGTTTAGTAGTGCTGTGCACCAATAAAGAATTTACAGGTTGGGTCATTGACCTTAAGTGGTCAAACAGAAATAAATACTGTATTAATGTATTAAATCAAACTCTGCTATATAGTATTTGCAGTGCAGCTGCAAGAAGAAACATAATCTCAGAAATTGCTAATGTTTTAACTGGCCTGTCAATGTTCACCGTAGTATGCTGAAAGTGTAAAGACCAAATAACCACCTAGCATAGAAAGTCAATATGTTTCAAAGGCTGAAGTTTTTCGTGACAATTTAAAGTGACAATAGAACTTTCTCAAAGCCCTCTGGAGCACAGAAATCTAACGTAATGCATCATCATTTGACACAGAAAAGCTCTGCACTGCACATATAGAGAAGTCAGTCCAGTAATGTTAAACTTCGAAATGTGGAAAAAAATACAATAAAAAAGGAATAAAAAAATTAAATCTTTACTGTGATATATAAAATATATAGAACACTGGGCCACTTTAAAATAACTGTGATTTGTAAAACAAGGTGTAGCAACATGATCAAAGTTGCACCATTTTTCAGTCCATCATTTTTGTCACATTTTCTTTACTGGTTTTTCATTGCCATTTAGACGCTGAATGCCATTACCAGTCCTTGTTTGGATCCACACATTGTTCCTGTCACAATGTCCTCCCTTAGTTTCTTTGACATGAACACGAACTGTCTGCTGATATATCTTCAACCTCTCAATATGACTCAGTATCTTCTGGTACTTGCAGTTTATCAAAGTTTTATCACTGTACAGTTCAGATGAAGCAAGAACTAGTGAATCAAAAGTAGTTTAAGGTTTGACAGAACCATCTTTAGTTACCACCCTTACCTAAACTACTAAATTCTTATCTTAGTGACATTGTATTAACCACTAATTGTCTTCGGTTGTACTTTCTACAAGTGCATGGTCATTGTTTGACATATAGACAATATGAGCTGTACACACACGTTTATAATACATGAATAGCAGGGCCTGTATATTTTAGAGTTGCGATCACTTCACTCTCTCCCGCTCATCTTCTTACCTATAATGAGAAGACAACAGATCAAGGACCTCTCAGTGTATCTTGGCAACAGTTATATGAACTAAAATTGCAAGAGAAGTGAGCAATGGAGAACGGAGAGAGAGAGAGAGAGAGAGAGAGAGAGAGAGAGAGAGAGAGTGAGCGTGTATGTGTCAGAGACAGCAGAAGGCCTACTCTGCAGAGATAAGATGGTATTCTCCCTTCGTGCAAAATGAGTTCATTAGGGTAGTGAGAGACAGCCACTGCATGGAATCAAGGTTTCTGTGTGATAACGGGCAGGAGCGACAGACTGGAGGGAAAAAAAGAGTTTAATTTCCTGTTCTTCAGAGGGAGCGGCAGTATCTGGGGATGAGATTAGAGCCTGGGTAGGGGAAAAATGGGGAGACAGGGACAGGACAGACAGAGCAAGTTGGAGAAGTAAATGTCAGGATTTGTCTGTCAGAAAAAAAGAGTGACCCTCTGGTTTGCCGTCAAAAAATATTTATGTCAAGAACTGAGGGGAGAAAGACAGAAAGGAAGTTGAAAGATATGTCAAATGCAGCTGCTTTCTGGAAAGTGGAAAGTCAAAGTGAACTACCGCAACGAAGTATGAGAGCTTTCATAGTGCAAATGAGATCCCATGAGGAGTTTCTCAAAAAACAAAACCCGAGTGGGCACATTGATACCACACAAACACAGAGCTCAGGTTGGCTTGTTCATATTAATAAAAGAAAGAAAAAATATGAGCATGTGAGTGTTGGAAGAAGGTCTGATAGACACCGGATAGTGGAAGACACTGGCAGGCAGACAGCACTGCAGATGCTGAGATGACAGGTACAGCAGAGGTGGAAGGATACGCTGGCTGTGCTGTGCTGTTTAATATAGATCTGCAGCGATAATGCAAAACAGAGAACACAGGATGTGTCCATCAGTCAGGGGAAGGGAGTTCAGAGGAAATTGCCACAATAAAGTGCACACACTCACACAAATACTGACACACAACTGGATGCGCACATGATATGAGCGCATCCAATGGGGTGCCATTACAGCCCCCCCTACACAAATCTCAATTTTAAGTTTAATTTTAAACTTGGTAGATAGCACTGTGGATGTGGGCAAGGGTTCAACAAATGTTGAAGAAATTACACTTCTTCAAAGGTTTCACTGTTACCTCAGGATTCAATATACACACCAGTTAAATGACGTTCTACTGCACATCTGCTGTACATTGGCTTCTGCACAGATGGGCGGATGGGCTCTCAACAATATTACCCATTCTCTTTCTTTTGTCTCATTCCCTTGTGTGCGTGTGTGCATGCTTGTGTGTGTGTAAGTGTGTGCATGCTTGTGTGTGTGTGAACATGAGACAATTTGCCAGGGCTGCTGATTACAGATTTCAGTTGCAGGATTAATTAGTGATGACAAGGGACCATTGTACAATTCTCACATGTAGAGACACACTCCCACAAACACAGAGCGACACACACAAGTTGAGAGAAAAACAATGATTGTTGGAACAACTGCGACAGCCGAGTAGCTCACAGCTCAAGATGTGACCCACAGTCAACTTTTAAATCAGATGAGTCTCGATTTCAGACAAATATTTATAATTAATGAATCACTACATCACAGTCCTTATTCACTTGAGTTGTGTGTCAAATCTCGGTTGGCAGTCACTGAGGATGTCTACTAGAGTTGTTACCCACTATAACAGAATAACACCAAACAGAGCAACCTCACAAGCAGCTCACTTGCTCATTGCTGTTTGGATACAAAACCTTCTGATGAAATTGCCATTGCTATACTATTGTAGCAGTTCGGACCTGTTAGTCTTAACACTCACCTTTTTTTTAAATCTTCTACCATTGTATAAGTGTTCTGGCCAGCTTGTGATTTTGGTGCAATCATCCAATAAATTCAGCTTCTTTATTGTTGCATAACTTAGTCATTTCCTTCAGGATTTATGGCCATGTTGAAATTACCTACATAGAAGAACTGAATGAAAGAGCATTTGTACTTGCAAATACTGCACAGGGCAAGCATCTTTTAAAGAGCTGCCACTGCTGAGACTGTGCTGAAATGACTGTTGTATGCATGTAATATACTGTATATGAATTTTAAGAAATATCAGAAACAGCAAAAATTTAGACCATGTATACAGGTGTTCACATAATTAAATAATTTATATAAATTAAATTAAATTGTACGTAGTTTTGCCATAGATTAATATCAGTACTGTATGGGTACAAGTTTATCAATGAATGTTAAAGCATGTAGTATCCTACAACTTTGGATCTATTAAAATTATAATTTAGGCGTCTTTAAGATGAAGATAGGCTGTTGTTATGTGTTATGTGTATAGTGTAAATTTATGGTTATGTAAGTATGTTATATTTTCTTCTTCTTTTCTTTTCGGCTGTTCCCTTTCAGGAGTCGCTACAGCAAATGCTGTGCCTCCATCTAACCCTATTCTCTGCATCCTCTTCTCTGACACCAACTAACTTCATGTCCTCTCTCACTACATCCATAAATCTTCCTCTAGACCTCCTGCCTGGCAGCTCCAACTTCAGCATCCTTCTACTGATATATTCACGGCCTCTCCTCTGAACATGTCTAAATCACCTCAATCTGGCCTCTCTGACTTTATCTCCAAAACATCTAACATGAGCTGTCCCTCTGATGTCCTCATTCTTGATCCTGTCCATCCTTGTCCCTCCCAAAGACAACCTCAACATCTTAAGCTCTGCTACCTCCAGCTGTGCCTCCTGCAACTGTTTCTAAGCCGTACTAAAGTATGAACAACACCAGAAGGACAAATAAAAGATCAACTGCTACCAGAGGTAATTTATTTTCATATATCTTTATTATTTGCCATATATTTATATATCTTTATTCTATACAGGTATATTTCTCAATACAGTATTTTATTGACATATATATTTCTTACATAAGCTTGAGAGGTACGAGAGAAAGAGAGAGGCAGGATGGAGTACGTCTTTCATTAGATATTTTGGCAGTAGCAAGACAACAGTTCACATTACAGACACACACACGCACACACACATTTTAAGTACAGTATACACACATTACAACATGCACACATGAAGGGGCTGAACACCTCAAATCCTATTTGTGCAACCGCTCACATGTGCACCAACATACTAATGAAGGTGCATGCACAGAAACACTCAAGCCTACACAACAACTAACACACACACTCACACACATAGAGAGGAGACAGGTATTCACAGGATAGATTACACCAATACCAGACTTACTAGTAAATACACATGTAGATGTACAGTACTCGCCATATTTTAGCTTCTGCTCCTACTTATACACATATACACACACTCACATTCACACACATGCAGGCTCATGTGCCTACACATAATAATTTTTGGTAGAAAGTAAAGAGCAGTAATGTTGATTTTTAGACATTGATAATGTTATTAGCTCTGATCCATATTTGGTTTCTATTACTGACAGTTATGCAACGTGACAACTATGTGCTGCATGTCACTGAGATTAAAACAAGGTCCATCAGCACTGTGTCATATAATGGTTGATGAAGAAAATCAAAATAATAAGTATAATAAAAATAAAGTGAAGTATTAAAAAAACATATTGTATATTGCAGTTGTAGAATGAATACACATTGTTGGTTCTGTCTGTGATAAATTTTCCCACTGAACATGATAACAGTCTTTTTTTTGTTACACACACACACACACACACACACGTACACACGCACACATTTTACTACCAAAGCTTCACAGTGTAGGGAACTTATTTGTAAATCCATTGTTCATCCAAGATGCCATCAAAGAAACACAGGATGACAGTGAAAACATCTTTAGAGATACAGACAGAACAGATATCATATATTTGGCTTCAGTAAAGGATGTAAAAATATACCTGAATTTTGCTACATATCAGAATGCATAACTTAAGAGCATAACATGAAAACACAACCATAAACAGTGGGTTGAAATTAACTGTCTGACCTCCTCCAGCTAATTTCAGTGTAAAGTATCTCCACTTCTAGTGCATGTTATACTGTAATTTCTACACACAGATTGTATCATAATTTGTATAACTGTATAAAATACTTATAATAACTGTATAACCTGAAGAAATGTTTGGGTGCTAAATGATTTCAGTTATAGTTCTGTGTGGAAATATAGGCTGAGGGTGGTGAGGATACTGAAAGTCCAAAACTGAATCAGCATAGGCACCAAACTAAACCAAGCTAAACAAAGCTACTGCAGCCTGGCCCCACCTTACTCCACATTTATTTCTAGATACTGGTGTGTGAAAGATGAACAAGTGCAGGAGATGAAAAGAGGCAAAGACGGTGAAAGGTAGCTCCCTTGTCCTGTAGTTTTGCAGCTTGTCCAGAAGAAGGAGCTCCACATACTGTAGTGGCACCTTCTCTTGCTCGGGGTTTGGTCAGACTGCGTTGGTGACAATGAAGTCCCTGTGGCTGTCACTGCTGGGCTCTGGAGTGATGCTTTTTAAGAGGCGCTGTCAGAAAAGACAGCGAAAGTGACAGAGAGAGTTAATTCATGTGACATACAGATACAAAAAGTTCAAAAGTTATAGAGACTATACAATGTTTAATTGTTTCACTTAGATACGTTACGGATGCTATCAGTAGCTTCAGCTACTGATTGACTTCATTATCAATTAGTTTGCTAATTGTTTGTTTGTTGTTCGATCATATTAGTCTATGAAATATTAAAAAAAAAAACAGGACAAAAAAGGAAATCAAGTATCTGAGAGCAGTTGATCCATTAATCTCATTAAATCTAATCTCAAACACACCACACTTGATCAAACCCTTGTTTGTTGCAGAACTGGGAAGAGAAACAATGGTGTCCACACTTTAAGTGAGTTTAAAAGACAGAGAAACCAATGTTACACGTGACAATCACACAGCCATTTTCTGGCTACAAAGGGACACTTGACAACAATTTGACCTCGCTCGGCCTTATCTGTCCTCAACAATTACAGGACCACTGTCTTCTTTCATGCTCATATGCACGCAACAACCTGACTCCTGTGTGTTGACAGTGTGTGTCAGTATCATTGTATGCCATGGAAGCAGTGTCAATAATGAACGACAGCCATAGATGTTCTTTCTACCATCCACTTTGATGTCCTAATACCTGCTGTCAAATCTCAATCAGGATATAACTAAACAAAAACAATAACTGTGATAATGACTAGATCTGTTGTATTTATTACAGTATAAGTTAGGTGTCTCACAAAATACACCACAAAAGAGAAAATACACACTTGAAAATTTAAGGCAGGGGCAAAAAATAATCAGAAAGCTAGAAAAATATAACAAAGAGATCTGCCTATTGACTGGATTTTATCAGTGGTGACTATTTGGCTTCAGTTTGTTATACAGGGTGTTCTGAAGCTAATGCGCTGTTGTTGAAATGCTCTTTAGCTCTTAGCCTTTGTCCTCAAATCTGGCAACATGACAGCTTACACATGCATTGCATAATGTGAATATGTGCCTGTCAGTGTGTTTGTCATTAGGCAATGCTCTACAGGTACAATATGCATGCATGGTCCTATGTATTATCCCTGGAAGTGTTCATGCATTTTTTTCTCGCTAATCTCTGGCTTGTGCCTCCTACTTGCTCCTTTGATCCTGATTTCTAGTCATGTGTTCACAAGAGGGGGTAGACTCTGACAGAGCATGGCAAACACATGAACAGAGGCAATCCTTATAATTGGAGATGTGTCAATAAGACAGCAAAGGTCAGGAGAGGATATGGGTAAGAAGGAGGAAATGGACAGAAGTAGAGTTTTCTATAAAGAAAACATGCAGCAACATTTATGTGAAAAGAAGAAAAAGAAAGGAAACAATGCACCTGCTTGAATGTGCCCTTAGCGTTGAGCAAGTGGTAGACCATGTACGCAGGCACACAGATGAATGAGGACACCCCAATGCAGTAACCCAGGACAGTGGTCCATGGTGGGTAGTGGTAGTTGAACAACCTGACTTCTGGGGTAAAGGCCAAGAAGCTGATGATGATAAACTGGACATGGGAAAAAGAGAAGATCACAAAAATAAAGCCTTGGGATAAGTCAAACTGTATATGGCAGATGCTCCAGATGCTGTTTCTGACTGTGTGACACAACTTTACACAGTTGAGTATGTGAGCCTCACCAGCAGAAAGCAGGGGCAGATGGCCACCCAGCAGACCCTCCAGAAACAACCTGGGTAGAAACCAAGCATGACCTGGATGTCACTACAGAAACGGTTGGTACCTGGAACACATAGAAACAGCCACAGGTAAATGTCACTCCGAAACTAAACAGAAAGAAAAGGAACAAACACCCCCATTCTAAAATTCACAATTTGGTCATATATTTCCTATTATCATCACATAAAACATCAGTCTCAGAACTTACCATAGAACCAAGAAACAGCAATGACTTCAAGCAGGACGACAGTGATAACAGCGGGGCCTGTAGCATATTCTTCAAACAGCTTCACCACAAATGCTCCTCCCTGGGACACGATACAGGATGAGAGAGTGAGGAGGGATTTCCAAAATGCTATTTACAAATTACTTTTATGTAACAGTCTTCATCTTCAAGGTCTAAGACAAAAATAAGGCTAATATATGAGTGCTCAGTGGAGCAGCGACGCATGCTTGTCACTATGTTGGTGGTTGGAGATAAACAGAAGGCTGCTCTAATCTTGTTTCAGCAAAATAAAAATATTTTTGGCAACAGTAGCCTTAGTAGTGGTTTTCTATGATTCTAAGTGAACCTTTTTAAAAAGTTTAATATGATTTCAATATGGTTACATGTTGCATGTTGCATGCAGAATCCAGCACAGCTTTTTAATTATGGATATTCAGGTAGGTTAAATAATTGGCAATTATATCTGTAATATTATAACTACGCTATTTCTAAAACCTATATTGATCGCACATGATGTTAGTATTATACTATAGATGTCATTTAGGCAGGACCTTAACAAATACAGGTTACTACAGGTATGCAGTAAGCTTAACTTACATATGTGAGTGTTGAGAGAGCACCAAGGTAGCAGACACACACCAGGCCGAAGACAAACCACTCACGTCTTTTAACCAGGATATGAGGGAATTCATCTAACATGGCTGTGATGACCCCCTCCAACCCTGCAAACTGGAAACAGGAGGACAGTGAGGACAAGAGAGATTTTTTGGACAAAGCCTTTTGCAGAAATTAGGAGGGTACTTAGTGAAAAGACCTTTCAAGATGTTACTTAAACGCTGATCTAATCAGTCAATGGTGGTGTGATACAGTTTTACATACATCACCAAATAAAAAAATACTCTGTCTAGCCATCATAACATTTTCCAGTTTGACAAAAACATACATAAAGAAAATACTACAGCAATCCTACATCAATCCAAGTCCACTGACAGGTTTTTGCAGTAATATCCTCAGCCATAAAATCATGAAGCATAGCAACTGATTCTACACTGATTATCAGTGTGTGATAAGATTCTTACAGGTCTCTCCAGCTGGCTGCCACAGAGCAGATAAACACAGGCTTATGGAGACAAGATCACTTTGCAACAGTGATATGAAAGTCCTATCACCTTGTTTTTGAATAATATCCCAAATGGATAATCGAGGACAAATAATATCAGACACCTTTGTACAAGTCAAACATAACAAGGCATTTGCTTGTGTAACATGGCAAATATAAAACCTGTGTTTCTAGGTATGAAAGAGCTAACAAACTATGGGCAGTAGGCAACAACGCAATGAGCAAACATCAGTACTGACTTGGCATATGTACTAACCGTGCTATCCAGACCCAGCATAATGATCATGAGAAAGAAGATGATGGAAAAAAAGGTGGCAGCAGGCATGTTGGCTATAGCTTCTGCATAAATGATGAACAGGAGACTTGGACCTGGAGGGCAAAGAGACAGGTAGCTTAAAAAGTTACCGTGATTGGTGCATAAATGACAGTTGGGTTGAAGTCACCATTAAAAAACAAACAATGCTTCTACCCTGAACTGAAAAAGACTAAAGAACACAAATTTGTCCCATGCCACCATTTGTTTATAGGCAAGGCAGCATTTCATTTAAATGTAGATGCATTTTTCGAGCATTCTATTTGAGCTAGGGTAAATAATTTTCACATGCAGTGCCCTACCAGCATCCTTGGCCACAGTATCCACATCCTGCTTCCTCATCTCAGCCATGTATCCCAACACGGTAAAGATGACAAAGCCAGATAGAAAGCTGGTCAGACAGTTCACAGAGCTGGTGACCAATGCATCTCTGATAAGTAGAGGGTGGCAGGAAGAAAAATAAGTTAGTGAAATGGTCTGTGCAACTTTAAAGGCTTCTAAGACTAAGTTATGGTTCCAGCTATTTCAGACATCTTAAGGTGATTCCATGTTTTAATACCTCAGGCATTATTTCCCTTCTTAAGAAGGCAGGTATCAAGAAAATGTTATACATGTTTTAACAACAATATCTCACTTGTAGCAGTTGTTGTGAAATGGGTTGTAGCTTGCGAAGGCGAGGAGCACACCAAAGCCTGGACCCAGAGAGAAGAAGATCTGTGCTGCTGCATCAATCCACACCTTGTAGAGTGTGCACAGGTAGTGAGTGTGAGAGTGAAACATTAAAAAGAAATGTGTATTTAGAGAGTGAGAAAGAAAAAAAGAGTGGGGTCAGATACATTATGGACAAGAAGCTTATAGAAACATAAAAAATTAAATGTAGAGGTATAAAAAAAAAAAAACATCTTGCTACATTCCACCAAATTCCTTACTGTGGTGCTTAGCAGTTTTTCCCAGTCAGGTTTGAGATAGAAGACAACGCCTCTCCAGGCCCCTGGTAGAGTGGCCCCACGGATGAGCAACACCAGGAGGACCAGATAAGGAAAGGTAGCAGTCACCCAGACTACCTAATACACAACAAAAGAAAAGCAAATTGTACACCTGTAACTTTCTGTTAATGGACTCTTATGTCTGATTAGTAAAAGGTGATATGTGGTCAGGCTCAATTACCACTTTTATTCATTAAAACAGACAAAAAGAGGGTTTCTTTTTTTTTAAACTACAGAATTTTTCTGCAAATGAACTATTTGACAACAGTTGTTTGGAACTAACTCGTTTGTCAAGGATTGTCAAGGTTTGAACCACAAGCGGTTCAACTTTAGGGCTGCATTTCTAACCTGCTTCAACCCATGATGATGAATGGTAATGAGAATGAGAAAATGGCCCCTCTTTCTCCATCAACCCATGCATCCATCCACTCTAACTGACACCCAATCAGCCATGCAGGCGCCACTTCAGTTACCTTTCCAGACGTCTTGACTCCTTTCCAGATGCTGAAGTAGACAATGGTGAAGATGAAGAGCAGGCAGAGGGCCAGCTGCCAGCTGACGGAGCCCAGCTGGTGCAGTCCTGGTGAGAGGTGGACCTGCAACACCTGGCGACTGGAGGGAGGAGATGAAGGAGGAGAGATGTTTGCAATAAGGTCATAGGGGTTGCAACAATGGAAAATAAAAAAAAATGGTGATAGGTAAAATTGTATTTAAGTAAATATAGAGAGATGATGTCAGAGGAGAAGACAGGAGATAGGTGGAGTTGTGGGATTCAAGGAAAGAGAATGTTGGAGATAGACGCAGAGGAGCGAATAGGGAACGTAAATGTAGAATAATAAGAGGTGACAGAGATAAATGTGCGAATACAAAGATGGGGTGGAGAGAAGGGATGTTGGGAAATTTGGAGAGTAGAGGAAACTGATAAAGATGTGATAAAGAAAGGGAAAAAGAAACAGGTGCACAAAAGAGATAAGCTGTAGTACAAAGAAAAAGAAAAAGAGAGGGTGAGAGAATGTGAGAATGGAGTAATAAATAGAGGGGCAAAATGTTAATATCACTGTATATACTCATTGTCAATCAATATAAAATCAATAAAGCTGAATCCCTGACAAGTAACACACATTACCTTAGCTATAAACAACATTCAGCTGAGGTAAAATACATAGACATAAAACTGATACAAGAGGACACTGACTAACTTTACAGAAAATGTACCATAGACAAAGTTTATATGAACCTATATAAGAAAGCTATGAGGCAAATAAAAAACATTGTACAGTGAGGTTAACAGTTGGCCAAGTAGGTTGACCAGTAGGTTAAGCACACAGAGTTTGGACGATGAAACACAGACATGATTTATGCTAATAACAGGAAATTCTGGCGCCAGACTGAGTTGCGGAATTTGTTACTTTTAAACCTGTATCAGGAAAAGTCAACTATGGATAAACCCTGAATCTGTCTCAGTGGATCATACAAGGCCAAGGCAGGCAGGAATAATAAAGACAATACTCCAACAGAGCTCAAGCTTCAAATTAAAGCAAATATTCGCGCGCACACACACACACACACATACAACAACAAAAGAAAACACCCTGGCAAGTTAATATCCAGAAGTTTTAATTTGTCATCAGGAATTATATAAAACATATTTATATTTGGTTGTTTTATATTTATAAAGTCTTTCTTTTATTATTATTTATTCCTTATGGGTCATAAGCTCATGCTTGCACCTGTACTTGAGTATTGAGTATTAAGTACTGGATGTTTCTGGGTATGTACCTGTGCAGCTGCAGACTGCTCAGAGTGGCCATACTGACCCTTGTCTATCATGATATTGGATAAGACCACCAGAGCTGATGATGTGGCTGATAGGTGTATTTGATAAGGGCAGAAAGTGCTATGGCCTCTTAAGGCCAATTTGTCGTTTTGTGAAAGTGTTTTATAAAGAAAACTTGATTTATTTAATTCACACAAGGCACTATAAGTTTATTGTACACTAGTCAGCATAAGTGAAAGATAAATCTAAATTTGTGCAATCAAAATGTGTGTCACAACAATCAAGAATTTATTAATTCTGAAAATGTAATTCAATAGCAAATACACACACACTGGTCTAAACATCTGCAGATCAAATCAAATCTATCAAATAAAGTTTCCATCTACTCGCCTGTGATACCAACTTCTGCCGATACTACTGGAGTATTAGTGGGAATTCCTCAGCTTTATTGTACAGTACATATACGAATTAATACTTCTACTTCCCTCCTGTACCTCCAATCATCTCAGATCAAATCAGTGATTCTTATTCTGAGATGTTAATAACTTCCTCTTCTGTATTTGGCCTCAGAAGTCTAAGTGGATTTTGTTGAAAGGGCTGGTGGTAAATCTGCCAGGGCTCCTAAACACCAGATGCAGCCCTGTAATTGCTCTCTGGAATTCATTCACCCTTCTTGACTTGATGTCTCCCTTTAGTGTAGCACTCCTTCTACGCCTTTACGTCCAACTTACATGCACTTACGTATAGAACTCCTCGGCAGGGGAGGTGGAGGAGTTGGACCACGACACATTGTAGTCGCTGGACATGTAGCGGTTACAGTTGGGTGTATTCCAGCTGTTGGTGCAGGTGGTCCATGGCAGGGTGGACCGAAATGATGATAGTAGGTAATACAAGGCCCAGGCCATTATGGTGTTGTAGTAGAAGGCTATGTAGAGGGCTATGATGCAGATGGCAAAGCCGATCCCTGAGTTGAAATGAAGAAAATTATCAAAACATTCAGTCATGCAATATTAAACTTTCTTGATCGTGTACATGTAATTAAGAAACATTATATGGGACACAAGACATGAGACTGCCCAGCGAAATGAGGGATGTCTTTAAGCTACTGCAAGTTGCTACCGAGTACGTGAGTGACATTTCCAAACAATTTACATACTATCACACTACTCAGCATCTGGCATTTGCCATGGAAATGTGCCAATTTCCATAACAGAGAGTAAGTACATTTTCCTGGATGTACAAGAAGCTAGGAATGCTCTTCAAGGAAACTGTACTGAGGGGGAAAAGGAGGTTAAATAACTCTCTCTCAGACAGTGGCAGCTCATCACTTTCCTGTTTATTATCTTACTACCAATTTCCTGTTAGTAAGCACTCATGGTCTCCCTCAATCTACCTTTAAAACCAAGTTCTTGATATTATTCTTAATCTGTTCTGCTTTTTTACTAATGCAACAGTTACCTTTGAAGATGGGGCAGATGTATTTCCAGATGGAGATGCACCCGCTGCGGTGGAACTGTCCGAGAGCCAGCTCCATATAGAAAAGAGGCACACCCCCAAACACCGCCATCAACAGGTAGGGCAGCAAAAACGCACCTGCACAGGGGTTTTGGGAATTGTTTGACGAAAGAGGGGGGTGGATTAAAAGCATCAAATACAGTTAGGGGAAAGAAAGAAGGGAGAAAATAGTGGAAAATATGGAGAGGAATATGGGGAAATGAAAACAGTGGGGAAAATGAAAGTGGGAAATAATTGAAAGAAAGAAAGAGTTATGGGAGAATAATAATATTTCAATTACACTCAGGAGAAGTGCTACTCTTTCACACTCCATCTGTATCCCCAGTGATCCTCTCAATACTCTCCAATCAGAAAGAACCAAAAACATTAAACCACATTTTTTAAATGCCTTCCCACGTATATAATGCTAACCCATTCAAAAACAACAGCACGTGCTTTCCCACTTCCCACTTCCCACGTAATGCTGCATTTAATGTGCTCCGTGGAAAAACACAGTGAGAGGGTCAGTTCGCTTAATTTCTACATTGACACGAGGAGTACCGGGATAGTTATAGCAAAGTAAGTAACGTATAAAAGTAATGAAAGGGGAATCAGAAAACCAAACACTGAGGAACAGAAAAATAGCAGGATTGCAGGTAGATCATTGTAACCCCCCAGTGAAGAGCTTGATAACCCATCTCTCTTTGGTTCTATCTGAGCATCGACTTATTTTGTGTGCATGTGTGCATTTGTGTATGTGGGCAGATTGGGGTGTACATACAGGCTTGTGTCTCTTTGTGACATAAAAGCAAAGATAAGGGTTGATTGAGCAGCTGCCTGGGCGACAGGTTATTAAGCAAGGTGGAAGAGACTGAAGGCGTTCTCATAAAAGCCACAATTAATACTGTTGCCTCTATCAAGTGTCTCCCAGTCCCCATCTCTACCTCGCTCCGTGAGACACACACTGAACACAGGAAATTGCAAAAATTTTATTATTGAAAATTCAATGAAAGTAGAAGCCATGTTCACTGCTAGGTGAGGACTAGGTACAGTAACAGGGCACAAATGCACCATGTGGTCTTTGAAAACACAGGCTTACCTGCATGTACCTGAATCAAGTGTGTAGCTGTAGCACTTTTAATGGGTCTACAGATTTATTTATTTTGGCATTTGTTTTGTTGAAATAATGATGTACTTTGACCTTTAATGATGGAAAGATGTATGATAATTTACCTTATCTGTGACATACACTGTGCCATTAAAATTCAATTTTTTCTAATTCTTAGCATCCTGTTGACTCTAGGATCTCATCTACCTTAACCTCCAATCCATAGAGTTTCATACCTCCTCCTTCTTTCCCCTTTCTCTTTCAAACATCTTTTCCTTCTTACCTCCTCCATTTTGGTAGCAGATGTAGGGGAAGCGCCACACATTTCCCAGATCCACAGCATAGCCAATCACAGACAGCAAGAAGTCCATCTTCTTGCTCCAGATTTCTCTGGGCCTCTCCAAGCTGGTTTGTTGGACCACCAGAGTCCTGAGGCCTCCCAGCGGCACTGAAGACCTGGTGCCACCTCCGGTCACTGAGGCTGTCCCCCCAGAGAAGGATGCGGTTGCTGGTCCCTCCCTGGGGCTCTGAGGGGTTGATGTGGTTAAGCCATTGGACACCTGCTGGCCAGAACCAGAGGTCAGGCTCTTGGATCCTCTCTCTGCGAGGCCATCAGCCAGCATTACTCTACCATTTTCCTGCTGTGTCCCCTCCTCTTCTCCCCCCACCTGCTCTCTCCCTCCCTCCCTCTCCCCTTTGTCCATTGTCAACATGCTCGTCATCATCATATCTTTTGTCTCCATTGGGTTGTGTTGGTGTTGGTGTTGGCGAGGCGATTAGGGGTGGAGAGAGGTTCTTAGTGATGAAGGGAATTCGGCGCTGCTGTCTGATTTGGTGCCCATTAGGGGAACCGAAGGGTTAGGAATGGTGCAGTTACAGTACAGTTTTGAGAAAGTGGGCAAAAAACAGGACACGTCCTTCTTGAACAGGTAGAGAAGAGAACGAACAGGAGAGTAGAGTTACAAGAAGAGAATGGGGCCAGGATGAGGGGAGGTGTGAGTATGTGGGAGAGGACTGAAATGTCTAAAAGTCTGTTGAGCAAGAGGGAATAGGAGCAGTCAGCTAGGACAGACAGAGGAGGGTATACGAGAGGAAAGATGTGTTTGAACAGGATGTGGCCAGCAGAAAAGTAACAAGAATCTTGGATCTTCTCCACATACAGCTTGCCCTCGGTGACGCTCAACGAAGGGACAAACTGCAACAGAAAGAAGGAAAATGCACAAAATAAATCACAGGAAAAAAGTGTTAGTTTCAAACTATGTTCTAGTAATCTAGTGCCTGATTTATGACAGTGTAAAACAGTTTTGAAATGCAGTGTCCAATGTCTTATCTACAGTTTTATCATAAATAAAAAGTTCAATCTCAGTAGAGTTAGAACAGACAAATATACTTCTGTCAAAGATCAGTGCTAATTGAAGGGATTGTGCTGGGGCATGCCGAGTTACTAGCTTTCCCTCCTGATTCTCATTTCACGCTATCTCTCAGTTGCATAACTTGTTTTAATGCTTATCTGATCAAAGCCATATAATGGGGAGAAATCAAAAAATATATACAAGGATTTTTTCAAGAGAAAACCTTGAAAGACAGAAAACAATAGAAATGCGCACATGTGTTAAAAAAAGAAATTAGCTTATTTTAAACGTGACAAAATGTGCTGGGAACGATGCCAAAAGCTAAGGATTCAGTCAAATACGCCTGTTGTAATATCTGCTTATCTACAAAGTGTTTACTAGTCAACACAGGTGAAAGTTGAAATTTAAATTGCATAATCACATCATGTCTGCTTTACAACAAATTTAATCGTAAAACAGACAGAATTTCACTGATTATTGTTTAACAATTCTATTATACATACGCACACTGAGCTGACTGGTTCAACTAACCCCAGAATATCAGCATGTTAAAACTAATTTATATGATTATAAAACAATATCAACAAAAATTTACATCTACTTCCCTTTGAAGTTCAATTCATTAGGCTTTAATTGCATATGTGTCTGAATTATTACTTCTCACTTCTAACCACCTTACATCAAAACAGTAATTCTTATTCTGAAATGCTAAAATAACTTCCTCCTACCATGGTTTCACAATCCATGATGAAGCAAATTTTGTAAAAAGAGCTGGTACTAAACCTATGAGGGCTCTTAATGCCAAAACCAGCTCTGTAATCACGCTGTCAAAGTCTTCCCTCTTTTACTCATTAAGATACGGGGAAAATGTTCATATTAATGAAAAAGATTCAACATCAGTCCAATATGCTCAACAGGTTGCACTTTGGTAAATTTGGACATGACTTGCATAAAGCAGTTGGCAGATGAGTAAAAACAAAAAATAATTTTACATCACTGGTTGACAACTTTATTAATTTCCACAAATACATTAAAGCAGGGATTAATTAAGTGCTCATATTTTCAACCCTAATTCAGTAAGACAAGAATTTTTTTTAAATTGTTTCAGCGGTTTTAGGTGAAAACACTTGTAGACAGTAGAGTAACAGTAGTACAAATATTTATATTTTCTTTAAAAGACTACTAATAAAAATATTTCAAACAATAGACTCATGATATTGTGCATCTATATTTTTGTTCAAATCAGTTAATTAATGACATTCTTTCTGAAAATCCATTAATTTGTCTATTTAGTAAAATATGTGAGAGGTCGAGGAATGGAGTGAAATCTAAACAGTTCTGCTTCTCCGTAAAACATTTTATGTTTGTTTTAAACTCTTTAGAATGTAGATATAAAATATATCTTTTATATTGACAACAAATTGCTCTTAGAGTATAGCCTTTTGAATTTTGAGAACAGAAAATTTGAAAACAACATACAATCTGAAATGTTTTAGCTTGAGTAATGGGTCAAACTGAGAGAGCCTTTCAGAAGGGGATTACATTGTTTATAGCGTTAGCTCAATTAGTAATGAATGCCAGAATGTCGGAAGAGTCAATTTACATGAAATGTCATTATCTTAATTAAGAACAAGTGTCTAGCAGTTTTACAAGACACGACATTCACTCCACAGTAACATCTGACGACCACACAACCAAGACCCTGTCATGTACCTGGACTCGGAGCGGAAAAATACACTGGCTAACCCCCACTCAATACAAACATTATTTTTTTTCCCCATACAACCACACTTTTACTTCCTGAATCTAAAGTTCTTCATCACAACAGTGAAATCCAAACAATTTTCATTTGAAATTTCACAGTATGACAAATGTATGCATGCTCCTCTGCTCTGACAAGAAATGTTCAAGGTACTTTAGTACCTCAAACTTAATGCGCTTTCTAATTCACTACTGATTTAAGAGATAGTAGAAGTAAAATTGTACTGCTCCCCAAAAACAGTTTAACGGTTACTTGTCCATCTTCTGAACTATAGTTTACTCACAGTTCTCCATAAAGCACACACTCTGTCAGCTATCTGTGTCTCACAATAGAAGAATAACAAACAATGGTAAATGGCCTGATGAAATACTGAATTTTATCTGTATGTTCAGACACACTCAATCACCGTCTGAAAAACCACATGAAGGAACAACATATAAAATTAAAGTTGAAATACACTTTTCCATGTTCCGTTATTAACAATACTGTCACTGCAGAATGATACATTTATATATAGGAATACATGTAAAAAAGTGTTTTTTTTTATCATTTATCTTTCCATTTAAGAGACTTGACTAAATAGAGTTAGGATAATAGCGTTAGGATTTTTGCGAAGATAGACTGAAAAAGGACATGCAAGAAAAATAGTAATGACCTGTTACAAAACACATCAAATAAAGAACGTAGATCATCTCTGAAGCCTTCTCATATCTTTGTGAGCTCTGCTTAAACTTTAGGCAAACCATTAGTCACCACTCTGACACCTTTGAGGTAAATACACTAAAATGAACAACAAAAAGTAAAGACACCAATCATATTTTATCACAGTTCACATGCATACATTACCTTTGGCGAAGGTAAAAAGAACAAGTAGAACCTGTGGTGACTAAGAGAAACACAAACAAGCAGCAGCAACAACTTCTACCCAAAACTTAAAAATCCTGTGGCATTGGAAAAACTTGTCAGAGAAACAGCGTGCGCTAGCACATCAGGACACAGTGTTTGCCCATTGAGCTTTCAAGCCCCTCTCATTTCTCTCTCTCTCTCCCTCCCTTGTTGTCCCTCTCTCACTGACTTGCAACCACACACACACACTTACACACATGCAGTGTTCAGAGACGTACAGCCCTGCAGACACACATTATATGTACAGACAAATGCAGACAAAAGATACGGGACTGATATTATGCAAGCTCAGACTTGCCAACATTGAAGTTTGCTTTGATATAGTAATAAGACAAGCAGCAAAAATGAACCTTAGCACACCTCTGATGCAGTATGGTCATGGCAGAATTGTCATTAAAGCGCACGCATACACCAACACACACTTACTTCAGACAGGGGCGAACCAACCAGTAGGTAATGTGGGGCTCTGGGTCAGGGTGCTCCTCACAATCACTACTGTACCTCAGACTTTTGTTGCTTTTTCCGCTGCTGATAATCTGTGGATCATCTTCTGTTTCTTTTAACCAGTAGTTCATTTAATGTGTCCACTTTCAACATAGATACCCAAATATAATCTATTTTGTCCAATACTAAAATAGGTAAAGACTTAATTTCTGAAAAAAACAATCTTTGATCAATCTACAATCTCATTCAACTGTATTGAAAAGTGTTACAGAGCTTTAATAAAGAAGCTAATTTGTCTCCCCATGCTACATTAGAAAAGTGAGTGTGCTGCTGATGTAAGTGGAAGGTCAAGTGTCCCTCAAGTCAATTTGCTGTCTATACTCTTTGCAAGGCTGTGGAGGTGCTGGGCATGTAGTCAACCTTGGCTCTCTAACAACACTCCCCCAGGTTATTTCTGCAATTTAATCATTTTTTTCTACTTAAGCAACTGTTTAAAAATAGTGTTTTATGTATGAGATCAGACACTTAGAAATGGTTATATTGCACAGTAATAAGTAAACTTTTAGAGAGACTACAACTCTCTGACTCTGTTATATTTTAACTTTGAGACCGATACAAGCACACACAGGCACAGACGAACACTTTTTTGCACAGACTACTAAAACATGCAGTTGAGCTGAAGCAATGCTTACTGTTATTTCTAACATGCTAAATGTCTAACTAAACCGTATTTCATACTGGAATTTGAATAACTTCACAACGAACTGTACATCAGCCCATTAGAATTTTGCTTCTGAAATCCCCTCGAGACTCCCAAAAGGCGGCTGCTCAGTGTATCTGATATGACTCAAAGCTTTGGGCTCTGCCAGCTTTTGTAACCTCAGTGTTTCAAACACAGACCAACACCCTATAGTCTGGAGTATAGATGTCAGGAATGTTTGAGCAAAAATAACGTGCTTATCGGAGTTTGCCTTGGCAACTCTCAGGGGGGGATTTCCTGAATCATTTTTTGGACTCCTGACAGTTGTAGACTTTTAGCACTATTTGCAACTTTCCTTCTCTGTTAGAATTTAATCTGTGTGAAATAACTGATGGAGGACTTAGAGTTAATAAATAACAAGATCATCATCATATTTCTAGCTGACTGTCAGAGTCTTATCAATATGACATTTTTGAGATTGATTCCATATTTGATAATGTAAAATTCAATAATCAATTCAATCTTATTTTAAATAGCGCTTTAAAAACAACCAGGAGTTGACCAAAGTGCTTTACAACAGATAAACAGATCGAATATCCTGAACAAGCAATAAAAAAAAAAAAAAAATAGTACAATAAAAACAATGTATTTATTTATTTTGTCCTTTCGGCTTATCCTGTGAGTTCAGGGTCGGATCATTGTCTGCATGTTGATTTCGCACCGTTTTTACGCCCGATGCCCTCCCGGACGCTACCCTCCCCAATTTCTACCGGGCTTGGACCGGCCCTGCACAGCTGGGGATGGGAATGGGCTGTTGGGGGTTCAGTGCCTTGCCCAGAGACACTTTGATATATAGCCGGGACATGGGATGGAACTACTGACCCTGTGGTCTGTGGACGACTGCCTTGACAAGGAAGGAAAAAAAAAGATTCAATATTCTGAAAACATACAAACTATGTCATCGCTATTAGGAATTATAAGCCAGTTTGAACAAATGCACGTTAGCTTGGATTTAAAACATGCCAAATCTGTAATGGATATGCAGTGAAAAAGGGGCAGGGCTGAGAATAGAACCCTGGGGCACCCCAACAGAAGAGTTGATGAAGTTATATTACGATGGTAACAGGATGGGATCTGGGATTTGCAAATGGATAGGGGGAGCGTAATCTCAAGTATTACAGGAAGGTTAGGAGAAGGAAAAGTTAACCTCAAAAAGCTGTAGCTCAAAACCTGAATAACTTTCTGTGGGTATTAAGCGGGGCCCTCAGGGCCCGATGACATGGATACAGCATCCCGGAGTCAAAAACTACAGGCTGGACCCATCGGTAGCTGTGCTCGGAGGAACACCGCGAGACAACGTGTCCAGCACAGCCAAGCGGCAAACTGTGGAATCGCAGGTAAGCCTTAATTCTCACAAGCACTCCTCCTCTCTTGCGTCTCTTCTGTCGCTTGTTATAGTGAGAGATGTGAGGCGGACGCCAAAGACTGGGCAGTATGACAGGAATGGTGGTGAAGTTTTCTAATGTCCATTTAAGCCATAAAACGGCAGTTTCTCGACAGAGGGGCGGATATTGAGGAGTGCCTGACGATCATAGATTAGTAGTGATGACACATTTTGGGCATAAAGCACTAAGTGTAAAAATAACAATGAAACACATAAGAGAGCCAGACGACAGGCCACACACCCCGACGCCATCTTAACACTGCTCTAAAATTACAAGTGCTTTCTGATAGACAATGCACTGTTTCTCAGTGACATCAGCTCAATTTTCTGTATCTGTACATTTCGTGCTACTTTTTAGCCAATATGTACACCAGTAATGTAATGGTAAACTTATATAGTGCTTTCCTGTCTCACCCGGCAATCCACTCCACAATGTTCACTCATTCACACACTGTTGAAGGTAGAACCACAAAGAAGGGCACAAGCAACACCCACCAGGAGCAACTTGGGGTTCAGTGTGTGGACAACTGCTCCACCTTATAATCCACAGCTGCTAATACACTGTGTTAAGTCAACGTCGATTTATATAATGAGTTTGCTATTTTACTGGTCTAGTAGTACTATTTGACTATCCGTGTCCTTGTTGGTAGCTGTAAATAATGTCCACATAGAAATTTGAAGGACCCTCTTCCTTTTTTTAACTGAAGGGAAGTTTTTCAACTTTTTCAACTGATGCCAGTGTTTCTTTAGTAGTGGTTTCACTCAAACATCAGGAGTTTGGGATCTCACATACTGTACATACACCTTAACAGTTCTTACTCACACATACACAACAGGAGTTCTCTCACTTCCACTTACACCCACGCT
Organism: Channa argus; assembly: GCF_033026475.1. Classification (NCBI taxonomy): domain Eukaryota; kingdom Metazoa; phylum Chordata; class Actinopteri; order Anabantiformes; family Channidae; genus Channa; species Channa argus. Next base: position 17,928,395 of record NC_090202.1, on the reverse strand, counting down.
GAGTAACCCAAACATTCTGTCACATTCAATCGCAGACAAAAAGCAAAGTAGGCCTCTCTTTCATTGACATAACCAGTTTGTACTTATTGACATGTACATGTACAGTAGGAATAAGTTAAGAAAAAATAAGTTGAGTTAAAAAAGTCTGTTGTTGTGCTGGTTTTCTAAAGTGTGGGGTCTATTTTCCCATGCCTGCCTGACATCATGCCAACTTGAGGCTTGGGTAATTGAAAAATAAACAGCGCAGGCAGACATGGGAGGAGAAAACCATTTAGTGCATTAGCTGCTAGTCTGAAAGCCTATGTACTTCCCGCCACATCTGCATAAACAATGCTTAACTAGTCAGTGGAACTTGTAGTATTTTAAGAGGAAACTACTCCCAGGAGAAAAGAAAAATATTTTCGGCTCTAAATTGTCCCGGACTGAGGGACAGGCTAATAGGTAGGCAAACATATTTTAAGTGGCAAATTATCAGAACATGAACAGTATCCTGCCCTGAAGGACAGATTTATGTCATGTAGTGTTTGCATGAGAAGTTGGGAAATGTGGGAAATGTTAATGTGAGCATTATTAGATGATAGCCTTTTGGCTTCTACCAGGACTGTATAAAATCTGTTGATTGGGTCACATGACCAGGTCAACTCTGAAATACACTGTCACTGTCACGCTCAGACAGTGGGCACAGCCGACACGGCCATGTTGTTGACTTAGACAGCAGACTTAAGGACTAAAACACTACTAGGAAAACACTATCTACATTGTATTCAAATTTAACCAGTTACATAGATGTTGTATAATGAAAGAATTATTGTTGTGTATTAGACTTGTGCTCCTGTTTATGCTATTTATTATACAGAAGGAAACCGCACGACTTTAGATTCCCAAATCCCTGCTTTGATTTGTCTCAGCTTCATGTCACAATTTTCAGCATAAATTTCCCTACATCTTCCAAGAACAATATTGTAAGATATTCCTTCAACATGTTCCTCGTTTTGGCTTACAAAAAAACAATTGCAGTCCAAATCATCCAATATTGCTACAAGAAGTAATCTGGGAGGCCAGAGAGGATGCATTAAGCAGATAACATGCACAATGAACATGTGTTTCAATGTGTCTATAGTACTGTATGTGCTACTCTTTATCAAAATCTGATGGAGTGGTGGCTAAGATTCACAACATACTGTGGTCACAACGTACCAGGTTGGAGTCCAACCAAGAGGTTTTCTGCATGTAATCCCTTTCTGTTCTTTTCTTCACCGAACCTGTCTGCATCTCTAATGTAACATATCTAATAAGGGTAAAAAACAAATACACTGTTAAAAATGTCTTATTAGGGGGAAAGAGATTCAATGAGCTCTGATGCACGTTAACATCTACCCTATCACAGACTGCTGCTCTATGTGTGTACTTCTATACCACTACAAACTAACCACAGGGTATCACACCTATGGTTTGGTGATAAATAAAGAAATCTTAAGTCTAATGACAAGAGTATAAAGTCATAGAAGTTCAGGAGTACGATGTGTTGTGGGTAAAACTGTAAGGCAAGTTTAGGAGGCAAAAGGCAGGATTGTCAAGGTTTACAGGTTACGGGTGTCTTTTAACCACTCAGCTTAGGAGCGGAATTCACAAAAAGGACAAAGGAATGCCTCAATGCAAATCAACCTTACAGACATACAGGTGAATACACAGTGGTCAGGAATCTAATTAGCAAGTCTCTGAGACAACTCATCTTCCATGTGTTCCCTGCTGGGACAGCTTCCTGATAAAGCTCTGGTCTAAAGAAAGTGCAGACAGAAGGCCTGCAGAAGTGCAAAAGCAGCATTTGGTCACCATAAACAGGCATTTTGCATTTGTAGGAAAACTTCTCTCACACAATGATGGGAAAGAAGAAAAACAAACATTATGTAATTAGAGTATGAAAACGTATTCAGAAGCTATTGGGTCAATTTTTGTCACAGAACAGACATTTTCTATATTTAACACTTGATCAGACATTAAATAAATTATTGTATCAAGATCAAGAGTTAATAAAAAGCGACCCAGGGAATGTAACACAGAACACACTGATTCAGAAAAACTAACAAAGAAATCTATGCATGAAAAGACAAGAATGAAACATGTTATTGTTCTTTGGCGCCAGTTGATGCTGATTGGGCTTTATGCTACAAAAACTAATAGCCTCACAGTTATCGTCATGCTTATGGGAGCCGCATTGTAAACAAAATCTCTAAAATGGGGTGGAGAGATATTTCCCAGTGTTTAGCTGCCAACATAACGATTTAATTAATGATTGGAAGATTATTATTAGCCCATAGGCTTTGTACTTTAGACTACAGTGCTGATAGAAGACAAAAATCACATTCTGTATATCTGTCTTTGCTTTCCATAAAAAAAAAATCTAAGCTGAAAACATCAGGTTCCATTTCATAAGTTGCACTGGTATTACCTGTGGATGACTGAGGGTTATGTCTTGTGTTGCATTAATCATTTTAGGAGTTTTTGAACCTTGTAGCTTGATGTCCATATTTTGTGCATTCAAGTGAGCAGTGGAATCCTTGGCTTTTCTTTGTTAATATTAGGCTATTTATTTATTCTTACTGGGTGTTAAGTGTATTTGTGTTCGTCTGATTCTTTTATTTTTTTTGGGTGGATCTTTCCTTTTAGCAGAGAGCAGCAGTAAAAGGCAAATTAATTTCTCTCTGGGAATAATTAAGTTTTTAAAATGTTGAAAACTTATAACTACACTCCATTCTTCAATGAGTGTTAATCAACTAGATAGATAAACAAGTATTGTAGAGAGATATTTTAAGTCAACACTACCTTTTTTTAGTGAGCACAGAAAATGTTGTGTTTTACTTATTACAGAAAGAGTACAGACATGTTATTTAGTCCTTGTACAAACATCAGTATGTATAAAATTAAACACTAAAACATTGCATAACCCTAACGAACTAACTGACCATCAAATGGTCTCAAGAATTGTAATTCACACCAAAGCCTAAGCTAAAACAACAACAAAAGTAGCAAACCTAGTAAATCGCACCCTGTGTCACTGTACACCATCCTACTGAGATGCTGTAAATATAGACATATCTTACACAGGTGGCCATTACAGCTCAGAACTGAAAAAACAGATTGTACAGTAAATGATGAAACCTGCTGCTAATGACAATATGGGCAAAAACAGGCAATGTGGGCTTACCGTGGTATTTTTAGCAGTGCAGCCTGCCTTGTCCATTGGGTGTCTGGTCAACTAGTGTCCAAAATGTCGCCTACATCAACGCAGACTAAACCCAATCACACAAATCACACATGCCTAGGCTTACAGCAGGCCGGATTCTGCTCTGCTTGGTTTAAGACACAAACACACACACACACACACTCAAGCATGCAAGCAGCCACTCACACACACTCTGGGCTTTGGAAAAGGATCCTTGCCCCTAATCCAAGGCTCCTTTATGCATATTTATAAGAAGGTCGAAGAGGAATGAGAGACATGAATTAGGCTGCAAAATGTACATGTGTAAATTATGAAGTGTGTTTAAGTAGGAGAGAGGGATTATTTGAGTCACAGCTTGTCTGTATCCTGGTCTAACTAGTCTATTTACAGCCACCTGTAACGTACTGGGTCAAAAGGCATCATGCCAGGTACAGTAGTACAGATGGTTTAATAGGCCTTCATTGTGTGTGATGAGAGGGAGAGAAATATGACATTAATGTGGGCAACTTGGGTAATGGCAGACAACACAGTCGCTGTCAAGTTGACATTAAACAATATTTACTGTGTTTTCTTTTTGTCTGTCGCACCCACAAGCGCACGGGCGCAGACAAACACACAAACACACACACTCAGCATCCAGTCCCTCCTTCTTGTTAAAAGCCAGTCTGTGTGTAAGTGTTCAGCATTATTCCAATCAGCATCATCTGAAGTACTAGGTTAATCCTCATTGCAAAACACACAAATCCACACACAGACATAGTGAACTAAAAAAGAAAGAAGAGAAGAAGCATAGAAGGGTATTATGAGAATAAGCAGTGGGCTAATTTCCACTGTTCAAACAGCTAAGCTATTTGTATATTAAACCATGTTAAAATACTTCATTGCACTGATTTCACCAGACATGTAGAGAAAAATGATTTACTGTAAACAGTTAATTATGGATATATTATTCTAGATATACTAACATAGAATTTTAGATCATCAAGGTGGAGCTGGTGTAATGTTTGTAAAGGAGAAAGTACACTCAGTCTAATGCTGTACTTGCTCCATGTGAGTTGCTCCTCCTACAGGGGAAAAACACTAAAGGGAAAGAACTGTTAATACAAAATATTTCAAACGTCAGTGTGTATTTCCGACTGGTAAAAAAACTGGTAAAAACGAATGATTTATAGGGACCATTTCACTGTTTGTTTAGCCTTTTCATGCCAATTGTAATTAATCTTTGAGTAAAAACTGAAATACAAATTTGTCAGACATACAGACACTTTATATAACTTGAAATACTACAAAAAGAAATCGTGTTCTTTTTGAAAATATTGGGAAACCTGCTTAGATTTATAATGTACACTGTGCTCTAAATTAAACACTGATTTCCACCAACGAGAGATTTCTAGGAAAGAAAAAGTTGGACATGTTATCAGTCAATTTACCAAAAGTCAACCATTTAATCCCAGATTATCTATCTAGCTTCTGCAGCAAATGTTTATGTCAAAATGATTACAGTCACTGCAATTACAGTCAAAATATCTGGTTTATGTCTGGATCCACTGAGACAAATGGCATGGGATCATCAATTTGTAGATATGTGAACAGGATAAAAAGACAAACTGCTCTGGGAACAATAAGTGTACTTAAAAACCACAAATATGGAGGTCAGGAGATCAGAGAATCAGTGAAAGAATGCAGGTTAAGAGGTTGGGCTTAAACCTTTGTGTTCATAGCAATTCATCTGTAAATCATAGTGCAGTGTGACAGAAATGTTGTGCAGTATATCTCAAACACTATAAGTTATAAGATATAAGATTTCTTTACCTTTAGTAGAAATTTACCATAACATCATACATCTATGTCACCAACGCTCCTGAGGAGTGAATGCAGAGTCTGTACAGAAGTGCTTTAATTTACACCTGGCACTGCAATGTAGCAGTGTGGATATGAATGAGCAATGTTGAAATATAAATTTTTACATGCTTTTAATATTACTAGATATCCAAGCAGGAGCAGACAAAACATGTATAACAAATATGTGGGTGCATGTACTCGATGTACCCACATGACTAATTTTTACACATGAATGGTTATGCTGCTTTCAGGCTGGTTGATAATTTCATACTTTGACAGAATATTAAATCCCTGCTGTTTGGTCCATGCCTAAGAGGTTAGTGAGAGAAAGATGCAAACACAAGTGTAAGACTAAAATGTGTATCTGTATACTGCAGTTACACTCATATCCTGTTCCTGTTTATGATTCTGCTTTTAAAAAAAGTCAAAGTGCTTCTGATGCAATAAAACCACTCAACCCCAGATATAATCCCCGAGACATTATGCCAACCAGATTTTTAAAAAGAGGTCATATTATTGCACCAGTACCACAAATACTTGAAATTATAGCTTGCTCTCTGGCCAGTCAACATGCTGTTGAACCTGAAAAAAACTTAACTTGACACCACAGTCTTAGATAATTTTTGAATTATTGCAACCTTGCCTTTCTTATTTAAAATTACAGAAAATGCTGTCACCCTTTAAATTATATTTCAAGTGAACAAAATAATATCTTTGAACAATTTCAGTCAGGCTTCTGTAGAGAACCATAGCAGAGAAACAGCCTTAGGGTTTTGCTGATGACACCAATGGGTGGTAAATTTTCATTCTTCTTCACATAAGATCTGCATTTGATACTTGTTGGATAACAGGAACTGCTCCTGACTGGTTCCACTTCTACTTTATCAACTGGTATTTTGCTGTAAAAAGTCCTTTCTCCACATCTATAGGCCCCTTCCTTTGGATTCTATTAGGCCTTAAATTATTCTCAATCTATATGCTCGCTTTAAGCCATATTAGACATAGGACACTCAGATTTATGTATCACTAAAAAATGTCAAGACCACAGATATTATGGTCTAATCTGATCAATTAATAAGCAACCTTGGAACCTAAGAAACACCACAAAGCATCTTTTACCCAAAGCTTTGCTTTGAGCAGCAGATAACCCAGACAGTTCAGTGATTGTTTTTAAAGCTTGGAAATATTTGTAAAGTTTACTTAAACTTTTGTTTCGGTTAGAGACTTTGAAAAAGTGGTACCTGTTGTGATAACCTGTCATTTATTTATTTCAACTCTCTACTCTGGGTTCAACCCTAAATCCATTAATCATATTCTGCTCATACTATTTTTATTACTTTTGAGCTTTTATTATATATGCTATTCCTATTACTTTTATTTATAGAATTTATTTATGTTTACATTTACCTGTCCCATTTCTGAGAGTCTGATGTATATGTTGGTTTGCTACTACAGAATTAGATTGTTTTTTCAATTTATCTTTTTGTGATTAGATTTAATTTTATTTTGTTCTGTATATCTTTGGAGTATTCTCACCTTGTCATTCAACTTTTTAAGTACAACTGTGAAGCACTTTATAACTGCATTTTGTATGGTACTATACAAAATTATAAAAATGTTTACAGTCAGAAAAATCAGACGTACAAAAGGTTTAACAGTCTCAAGGTCTGCTCTCTGCAAGAGTTACAAAAGACACAGGCAGTCCCATAAAAAAGAAAACAAAATTTTTATTATTTTGTCTAGAAGAACAGGTTGTTTTGATGGGTAATGTGGGGAAAATATTGAAGAGTTAAAAGCAGCTGAGGAATAGGGCAGACTCAAATAGAGCAGAGGTTAGGGCTAAAACCTGGAATTGTGTGGTTACGCCAGGGCTCCCATTGGGTCCCAGGCAGGAAGTACAATGGGCTCCTGTTGCATTACTTCCAGGACATCAGATGTAAGGAATCTCTTGTCTACGACCACCTCGTACACATACTCTGAGAACCAGTCATCAGTCATGATCAGGTAGCCTGCAGACACACAGGACAAACAAATAATCAGTAGTTAAACACTGACTAACTTGGTATAGCAGCAAGGGGACAAGAGGTACCATTTACCGTTTAGGGGACTCCTAAACCTTAAAAAAAAAAAAAAAAAAAATTCTCAATTTTAATGGATGTTACATTTAACATTTGACTGGAAATTTAAATCCACTTTCAATTAGTAACAGTAATTCAATATAAAATAAACATTAACTGAGTGTCTTTGACTATAGGCCAGACTTAGAACACTACCCCTGGGGTTTCAGCATTTTATAAAGGTGAACGGTTTGTCATGGGGGAAATGATGATTTGGACACGTCCAGGGCACAATTTCTTTTCCAGTACATGCCTGGCTAGGCCAATAGGAATTTGCAGCTTACTTTGTCAATTAAGCCCCTCCTTGCTGGGTATATGGCCAGACTTGTATAAATTTTATTTTTATAATCTATGATGTGAGCCTAACATTTGTTGTTATATTTTCTAACTTTATATTCAAATAAAGGTACACTCAAAAACAGACTCACACTCACTGTATGATAGCATAAGAAACACAAACAGAAAACAAAAACAAAGCTGGGCAACATATATTCATAAAAAGAAAAAAAAAAAAAAAAAAAGAGAAATACAAATGCAAAGGATGATAATGTTAACGAAAAACAAACTTTCAGAGGGTTGTAAAATAATAAAAACAATTACAGTAGAAAAAAGGGTTTCATATTTTGAATATTGTCATCTGCTTTGATACAAGTTTGTTGCTCTACTGTCCTTAAACATAACAAGTGCCACTGTCACAAGTGTGGTCACTTTACATAATTGTACATTTTAATTCCAGTAATATTGACATTATAGGCCCCAAAGTGCAAATTGTTAAAATTATGCATACAATAAAATATCCTAAACACAAAACATTAATATAATACACTTTGCCAAACTGAAATCTGTGAACAGAAAACCTTAATCAAAACCCATTCTTTTAAAAAGAATTACTAAATAAGACAGCTCATGCTAATAATTACACTGAGAAATGTTTCTCTACGTTCACTGAAATGGGAGGAGTGCAGCAAACAATTTGACAGAAGGGTCAAACATAATGTCTACGCATGGTTGTTATAATTGCCTTTAAGTGCTTTTTATCACTAAACTAATTCCACTGTTTTTACAGGCAGAAGGGTGGAGGACAAGAAAGACCCCTCCTCCTTATAGGGCCATGTCTATTCAACACTTCTGCTTTCAACCCCTGCATGTAGACCCTGATAAAACTAAACAATGTCTGTCTCTCTCTAGTCCCTAGTCCTGTTACTGACCACTATGAACGTATGTGTATGCGTGTGAGCATGTGTTCATACAGTTCAAGTTCAACTTGGCATTCCATACTGATGGAAGACATGTTGGAATACCCTAAATATGATTTTGTAAGAGGATGCAGCCCCATGAAGAAATTATTAAAGTTAAAAAAATAAATAAATAAAGTTTTGTGAAATCAGAGCAGCTCATTTGCAGAAGTGACACTGGATGAGAACTTCTACCAGATAATAGTGGAGTTATTTATCTTTTTTTCTGATGCCACTTCTTGCTCCACCTCCCAGCTCTCTCTTTTTTCCGCTAGTCTCATCTGCTCAGAATTGAGCAAATGAGGACATCCCTCCCACTGTCAAGTTGACTTATTGAAGACGTCAGGGTAACCGCAAGAACGCGCCACAGTTCAAAACAATTTATCATGGATGGCGTGCCAGTGTGTGTTGTGTATGCGTGTTCTTCCAAGTACGCAAATCTTAGATGGCACGCTGCCTGGTTCTCGCTGTGTGTGTGTGTGTGTGTGTGCGCGCGTGCGTGCGTGTGCGTGTTGATGTGAGCTTCCTGGAACCTGCGTGTTGGGTGGCATAGTTATGTGTGTCGATGTGTGTGTCTGTGTGAATTTTGGGTGTCATTATTTGTTTTTCGGGATAGGCTGACCGTCCTGTCTCAGAACAGATGGATGTAGAAGAATGTGGAGCAGCCATCTTGCATGTCATGTTTAGTATCAATCCTCAACATGTGCACAAGAGAAAATAAAAAATAAAACATAAAACAGTAAAAAATTACCATAATGACCTTTGAGTAGAATCAGCTTGGCTATTTATCTGGATGTACACAAATTCTAAGTTATGAGTATTTGTAGTGGAAAATGTGCTTCATTTGCTAAGAAATGCTAATTCACAACAACTCGAAATACAACCATGACGATAGTAAAATTTTCTAATAGTGAAAGTGAAAATGATTTAGCCAAATCAAGTTTTTATTTCTGCAAGTTCAAACAACACCTACTAAATGCATAAAAATAAATATTAGTACTTTGAAATGAAAAACATGTGAAGACTCATTTGTTTATTTTGTTTGGCACATAAGAATAAACAGGGAACAGCACAGCCCTATTACTGTGGTAAGACCAAAGAAAATGAATTGTTTATTTCATGGAAAATGAAATGCAATCTTTAATTGAGGTAAATGGACAGATATGAAAAGTGTGGTTAGGGTGCAAAATAATGGCAATGTAACGGAGGCATACTTAAAGCTAATGAGACCAAGAAAATCCTTCTATCCAAAGCCACATCATCTTCTTGCATTTTTTTACCAATAAAGTTTCTCCCTGTCAAACTCATTCAGAGGACATTTCAAATGTTAAGGAGTCAACTTTCGGCTAATGTCCTATTAAATTAAAAATTTAAAACCTCAGAGCACACTGCCAAATATTTTTCTAAAACTGTAGAAGTGTGAGTTGTGGAGCCATAACAGCAGCTGTTATGATGGAAACCGAAAGTTAGACCTCTCATGAGAGACATGAGGAGAAATATTAAAAGGTCTGAAGGGAAACGTTAAACCTTAAAAAAAAAACAAAAAAAAAACAAAAAAAAAAAACAAAACCACTCCACTATTCTGCTAATTTCTCCTTTGTGAGATTCAAAAATCATCTCTTCATCTGCCTGCCTTCGTTCTTCCTTCTTTCAAACTGATTCCACCTGTACCACTTATTTGTTTCTTTTTCATCTCTCTTTTCTCCTGCTTGCTCTTTCTTCTCCTCTACTTGTGCCTCTTTTCCCTCCTAAGCCTCAAACAAACAAAAGTCCCAGCCTTCTCAAGTGAGCTCCAATTCTCAAACTTTTATTAATTTGGCTGCGGACGAGCTGGGGGCGATGGCCTCCCCCATCTGCTGGTGTTTATGGAATAAGATATGCGTGAAATACATTTGATTTGACTGAGGGGTTTTCACATGTTTTCCCAACAGTCACTATGGTTTGTGGGTTCAAGCAAATGTTGTGAGTACTTGTGAGTTTCTCACCGTGTGTGTATACGCTTTATGTGTGTGCGTTGCCAGACAATGCATGACTGGCCTGAAATACTCTAATGCTATAATTTGCACTGGAATGTTTGAACCCAAAGATGTTGAGGAGAGGAAAAGAGGGTCAGCGGAAGATGAGAAACAGATCAAAGAACAGATGGAAAAACAACAGTAGACAGTAAAGTCTGGGGCAGTGGTGTGGAGAACCTGCTGTGATTAGGGGCCTGTTGCATAAAGACGAATCAACTTTATGGGCTTAACAATAAAGTACAATACAGTTTTTCCCGATTCAAAGGATTTACTGGTAGTTTAAACAAAGAAAGCAGTCTTTGTTAAACAACACAGTAAGTTCTCCACTAAAAAATAAAAGTTTACAGTGACCATAAGGTATTTGTTCTATGTCATTGCATATACAAATCTTTACCCTACTCCGGACTCACAGACTTTAAGAACAATTACATGCAATTCTAATTTGACATGGACAAATTTTCCTTTGTGAGTACTTTGTGACCCATTAGGGTGGGATTAGATTGTACTCAAATCAATGCCATTATCCATTCTGTTGTAGATCTATGAGAGCATCACAATGGAAATAAGCCATTTGGGTTTATTGTGATATTATATTTGACATTTTCTTTGTTAAATGCATGTACTACTATGTCCAAATTTGTAATCAATCACCTAATTTTTCTGTTTTCTGTGTAAATAAAAAGTAGGCCTTCATGGGTTTTAGCATCTGTGCAGCGCCCATAAAGTCATGTCGCAACGAGATTACAAAACAAGCAACAGACCTCCATCGATAAAGGGAACCGATAACCTGTAATGGCTTCGGTGGGCTGGACCGTTTCTTGGTTCCCATCCCTAGTCCTGTTACTGACCACAATGTAATGGAAGGAGACACTGCATCAAGATAAAACTTCAGATAGATTACACAGTGTAGAAAGAGGAGAAAGAAAAAATAAATAAGCTGGGGTGCAACTGCAACCTTGGCTAGTGTGATATAAATTTTCTCACCAACTACACAAGTTCTCCAACTACCCCCATGAGTCTTCACTAGGTTACCAAGTCCATAGGACCAAATATTTAGTAAAGATATGTGAAGGAACTGTGCTGGACTCCATTTTGGATTTAAAGATTAGCCAATTCTGTAATTACATTTATGCAACTGGACCCAAAGGCACTAAGCTTAAAATAAATAAATAATACACAGTATAAGGGCCCTTCTGGTAGTGTGCATGCCTGTGAGGCTCTATGAAACAGGACACAGCCAATTACAAGTGCATAAAGCAACAACACAGGGAAACAGCTTAGTCTAATCCTGTTCTTAATTCAATAGACACAAACAGGAAGATGATAGTTTGTCATGAGACACCATAGTGTGAGACAGAAGAGAGATGTGGAGGCAAAACTATGTGTGAAAAAGATCCATGTCAAAGCAACTACTTTTGTTACTAAAGAAATCAGCCTATGTCTCTGTGATTTGAGATAAGAAAAAAAATTCTGGTAATCAATTACAAAAAAAAAAAAGAAATTTGTGTTGTGTGTTACCTTTGTTTCCACGGTCATCGCCCCAGGAGTTTTCCACCCTCCACTTCTCATAGCTTTCTTTCTCATCCTGAGAGATTGAGAGACAGGCGATGGGGAGATAAGAGTGAGAAGCAGAGGAATGAAAGTGTCGTGACAGCTGGGGTTGCTTATGATAGGGGAAATTGACAGCACTGTGAAAAACTGCAGCAGATTAAAGCAGCGTAAACAAGCAGCAAGGCTTTGATGAGATAAACCCTGGAAAACTCAGTGTGTGTATTTCTGCCTGCATATGTGCTCTATGTTTGCATGAGCTGACTGAACACTCCTGTTGATATATTTGTGTGTGTGTGTGTGGGTGTGTGTACCTTGTCTGTGACAGCAGTAAGTATCATAGCGTGGGTCATTAGGGAGTCTCCGTATATCAGCCGCTCTGCCTTCGAAAGGTTCTTCACTGAAACTCCGAACACAAGCTCGTGGTTGAACCTGCATACATATCCCACACTCAGAAATAGCATTACACCACTTTTCGGATAACAAAAAGTTAATATCACTATTTTTAGAATGTTATGAGGACTGTCTTTATTTTTTTTTTTTTATTATTCCAACAGTCCTTAAACATATTTCTAGAGGCCCCAGGGAAAGTGTGTGATGTGTGATGAACTTAAAAGGCCAAAAAACAAAACTTACATGAGCCTGGGATTTCGTAGGGCTAAAAGATATCTCCCCTTTTTATTCCTTTCTCGAGCTTGCCTATAGAATGAGGTCTCATTAAGCTTAAACCTTCCAAGTGTAATCGCCGACTCTGAAAGATGAGCTTCAGCAGAGATTGTACCAGAATTTAGCACCACACTGGTTTTATTCAGTGGGCATATTCAGTGCAGCAACTAAGACACAGATGCTGCTGCTGCTGTACCTTAAGGGCAAAGATAAGCAACTTTCCCCTGTGGAGAGACTTCACTAAACACTATCTGCCTTCATGGGGTGTCACTCTTGTGAACACTGGCACAGACAAGACAGGAAAAAAGAGCCAAACACATGTGAGTTAATTAAACAATTGATTTGATCTTAAAACTGATTTCAAGAGTGTTTAGTTCATTGGTACTTAGCCAGTAATATTTTGCATAGTGATAGGCATCACAATCATTAAATAGTTGGTGTAGGATAAGGATGCTGTTGTATTCACTTGTTACATTTTCCAAGTATGGTATCAGTTAAAGTTAATTTATGCAAATTTTCTTTTAGTTCAAATTTGCTGTAGAGAGGTGCTTTCATGGGCTTCTGTGACAAAGACTCAAGAATAACTTAGCAACAGTGCAGAGGGCCTCACCCTAAAAACTACACACAGTGCACATGAATTAATTATACTCACACATTCATGTCATTAATGCCCAGCTTGCCATGGAAATGTTTTCCAACATCACAACCAAACCACACCGCCTGAGAGAAAAACAGTAGTGATGTTCAGAAGTGCACTCACGGAGACATCCACAAATGCAACACACTTCTGTGTTCCATTATACATCAGTCTGTGCCAGTCTGATCTGACTCACCTCTCCATCCTTGATAGAGTCTGCCGCAGCCTTTTTAAGCAGCTGTATGGGCTGGTTGTTGTACAGAATGCGGTGGCCCCCAACCATGTTACCCAGGAACTCAACACTGTACAGCTTCCCATAAGAGTTCTGGGGCCGGGGGTCATTAACAAGGCAGACCTGAGGACAGAGAGTTATATATGAGCTGATATTTATTTATTATGTTCTTTTCTGCCAGTCTGTGGGTACAAGGGCCCACATACTTTATCCTGAAGGTTGTAGAGTGGTTTGACATGCTGCCTATAGAACTCCTGTGGGGTGAGGGGTCCCATGCGATGGAAGTTCTTGTCCTTGTCCCTGTACTCCCAACAGATGGTCTCGGGAGGGCTGCCAAGACAAACACTGGCCACCCGGAACACCTGCACAGATATGTAGAAGCAAAAAAAGCACTCTAAGATTAGATATTTGTATTTGAGTATACATTTGTTTTGAGTCAAACAAATCTATGTTAAAACACTTAAGATTCACCGACAAGAAGACCTTCAATGTTAATGTTGGGAAAAAAAATAAAAATAAGAAAAAAGGAAAAAAATAATAGTGTTGTATATGTGCAGGGACCACATACTGCGAATACATAATGGGGCTTTAATGCTTATACCTTATGATAAGACACATTTGTGCCATTAGCTGCTCCAGCACTACTTCTCTAGTTCCCTACAATAGAATCTGTTGCAGAAGGTTACTAATTCAATTTCCCGCTGACATTCTTAATGTGCGATCATCTATCCTCTGTCATGTCTATCGCAGCACTCATTCATCAGTGCATGGGCCTCTCTTAACACTACATTTGCCTTTCTACATTGTGTCCCTTCATCTTTTTCATATTCTTCCAACTCGCCATTTGAACCACACACCCTTTCCCCCTCCATTCATCTGAGTCTTCCTGCAGTGTTTGAGTTCAGACTGAGTTCCTGTGGGCTACATTGAGTTGTTTGGACTGGGCCGTCTGTCAATCGGGCCCTTCTAACCTCTGATATACTTATCTTAGGAATTTCCCCTTTTTTTGCCTTCTACCTCTCCCATCCTCTGTTCTCATCTCTAAGTACTTAGCAGATGTGTTTTCTATTATAACTGATTAAAAAGGGGCTGAGAAGCGATGATGCAGTACAGGTTTATGTTGGTAGGAGATTTAAAAAATAAAATTAAAAAAAAGGGTGAGATAACATATTAAAAGGCCACACAAGTACAGGGGTTGTGTGGGTGGTGAAATATCACACTCACTATGGGTTTCAAATAGACTCGCTGATTTTTCTGTCTGCTTCTACTGATATCCAAGTTTGGTCTGTCTGCAGACAGAGGATGAGGGGATTATTTTTGGTCCAGCTTGGTGAAAATAGCAATGGCAAAATCTTCCCTAACTTAACAACAAAAGGTGCCTACTGTATGCAAAGATGACATACTTTCAGTTACATACACACACACACACACAAAAAAAAAAAAAAAAAAAAAAAACTCATTCTTCGTCACAGAAACACACAAAGGTCAGAAGTATAAATATATAGACACAAAAATACACACACGTGGCAAGTCAACAAAAGGCGTCTGTGAAAACCCTCAATTTCAAAAACCACCTACCAATTTTGTTTAGACTACACTGTGGGCAAGAAGACATGCCAAGGTGTGTATCCCGTCTGATCTGTATTTGCCCAAATGCCCTCGGCACATTAACAAGATATCTTGGCTAGCCCTAGACCCCCACTGTTCTCTCTCCATTCCTCCTTTACAGTATGCCTCCTTTTCCAAGAATAACTCTGCTCTCCCTGGTAACCTTAAACCTTTCTGCTCACTTTACAATTCTTCTTTCAGATGCCCTGAGACATAGTGTAAGCATCTCTCCAAATGCCAGTTCAGCCTTGTGCCCACTCCTCCTCCCCTGAGACAAATAAAGCAGGTGTGAGAGAAAGGCAAGGCTGACAGAAGGGACCTCATTGAGAGAATAAACAGCCACAGTGACACCAGAGGAAGATCA
The DNA here is from genome assembly GCF_033026475.1 of Channa argus. Lineage (NCBI taxonomy): Eukaryota > Metazoa > Chordata > Actinopteri > Anabantiformes > Channidae > Channa > Channa argus. Next base: position 17,912,908 of record NC_090202.1, on the reverse strand, counting down.
ATATTGAAACACCTGCTCCCTCACTGACATGTACATGAGTCAGGAGGAGGTAAGGCAAAAAAGTCTAAGAGGGATATGGAGAGGAGGAAAGAATGAAGAACCTGAGAAAAACAGTAATATAAGAATAGCTTACAGCAAGTGCCTCATCATAGCTCCGGTCAGATTGATTTGTGTTAATTGCTAGTTATATTTAATAACCTAATTGCTGTGTAATATTTCTCAGATACTAAATAAATGTCACGGTGTGTCCAGTGTTTTTAATTCACTTGACTTTGACACACACACACACACACACACACACACACACACACACACGACTGGTAGTATCAACAAACTATAATGATGAATATTGATCATTTTCCAGTCAACAAACCTATTATGGCTTTATTTATTCAACAGAAATTACAAAGTTCTAGCCCTCTGGGACGACATTCAGTTCTTCATTATAACCACAGGCTTTACTCAAACTCTGCAGGATTTGACAATGTTTGAATTTAACATCAAAGGAAATCTTACTCATAACTTAATATTTTAAACACCTGAACTGTTAACAGGTTTCAGGATTTAAAAAAAAAAAAAAAAAAAAAAAAAAAAAAAAAAAAAAGAACACCCTGTGCAGTTTGTTAAGAGGCAGTTTCAGCTCATTATTCTCTAGTATAAAAAAGGCCCCCCTCAGGTCTGTCTCAATTCTGTGACATTTTGAGTTTGCGTGTTGTGCTATAAACAATAACCCGATTGACTGCACGCTATTGGGGCTAACTGTGACTAAGATTTGATAGCATCTGTACTGTAGTGTTGATCAGCTGGCATTCTCTGTATGTTTATTTGTTACAGAAATCATAAACAAACCACCTGGTGTTGGAGTACGACTAACACATACAGTAAGCAGACTAAGCCAGTGGCAACACACTGTGTGTACAGTATGTACTCTGGACGTACTGGTAACCTTGTGCAGGATATTCTAGTTTAATTTTTTCAGGTGGTGCTGTGTACCACAAGTTGAGTCTTGGGGGAAAAAAAAGAAAAGAAAAAAAACAAAAAACACTAACTTACAATTAAATTACAGTACGTGTTTAAAGTTTAAATTTCAGCCACAATGATTAAACCATCTGAGGCTCTTTACCTAGAAAGTCACAAAAGATTATTGTGGGCTTTTGATTTAGAGTGTGCATTAAATACTTTTTAAATTATGGGCCATGCAGTCCCCCCCCACCATTTCTCTTGTATTTGTGTACATTTTGTGCATTAATCTCATAACTAATAAGTCAACTTCCTGGACACACACACACACACACTTTTTATGTGAAAAAAAAAAAAAGTGCAGCTTTACTTTGTAGTAAAGGGGTAGGGGAAGAAAATGGCTCTTACCCAGTTGATGCCAAACTGAGACAAAACATGCACCTCACTGCTAGACTGAAGTATATGTATAACTATTGTGTAGAAGCTGGACTTGTGAGTGTAAGCAAATGACACCATGCAAACAGTTTGGATAAAAATGAGCGAGGTTTTGATTAAACTTCCATGTTTTGTAAATATGCAACACATGTGGTCACCGTTAGAATTTAACAATGGTGCAAAGAAATTCAAGAAATATGAGTGGACAACTGGTAAGGTTATGCTTGCAGCACCTAACAATGACACATATGCAGGAAGCCACCCACATCGCACAACAAATCAACGGAGCCCATAGCCTGCAGCGCCAAGCCTCTGAGCTGCAGCAACAAAGTCATTCTCCAAGTTGATGGCCGTCTCGTAAATTAGACTTGTCTTAAGAATCACTCTCAGTCTGTTCAGAGCCAAGACCAAAGCCGCACATGGTGTTTCTGATTCCATGACGCAATGGAGCATGCAAGGGTTATAGTTGTGGTGTGAGGGATACCATCTGTGTGTGTTTCATGTGTGTAAAGTCCCTTCTGTACATGCATAGTTACCTTTACTTTGTCTTGCCACAGGATTCAGCATTATGGAAAAAGACTGGGTTTAAAACCTAAACTAATCCTCTGCACCTCAATAATGATGCATATGGATGCGGTCATCCTAACAGCAGATATAATGGGAAACTGACATAGTGCACTGGACAGTTTTGTTCAGTCTTACAGCAGGTGCAGATTAAAGTAGGTTAAACTTGTTTTGCTGAGTTTTTTTTTTTCCCTCGAATGTGTTTGAGCAGTGTTAACAAAAAGAATAGATTCTTGACACGCAAAGGGATTAATTTACATCAAGGGCACCTCCACTACAGCAAGTGGAAAGAGAAACACTGATCCTTGCCTGTCATGGGAGTTGTGTGTGGGGCTGGTATGATGATGATGATGATGATGACCAGGGCACAATCACAGCTGCCATGTAAGAAGGGTAGAGGACATCACCTCCACACAAACCAAAGCAGACCTGACACTGCACTTGGATCCTGAGAGAAACATGTGCATGTATAAATCCAAACCTGCACAAGCATGTACTGAAGAATCTAAGAAAACCAACTATGTACACGTGGACAGCAGGTCTAAAACACACATTGTCATTAGGACATGTACAAATCACCTCTGTTAGTTTATAAATCTAGTCTACATAAGCACAAATAAGATAAAACCACCACAACTGCAATACACACTAAAATAACCCAAATGCAATATCTGACTAACAAACTTTCTATGTGATTTCATTAGTGTAGATGTTGTTCTTGATAATTGGATTCAAAGCCCAATAAGATGTCAGTTGTCCAAAGTTCATCACATCAATACTAATTTACAGAGCTAATATATAGCAGTGGTGTTGAAACTTGAGGTAAATGAAACTCCAGACCAGTTAGGACCACACAGCTCACAGTCAGTGTAACATATTCAAATAAACAATGATGCAATTGCAAAATGGTTCATTTATTTGTTTTCACTTATACAAGTGTTTTAAATAGTGATTTAGATTAATAAGATGGCTTCATATTTCATGTTCATCATCATGTATTATTGAAGTTGATGCCAAAAATCAATTTTAATGGTCTTTACACACATCCAGTATACAATGCTGTACTTTGTCTCAAATTTTAGATTATTTCACAATGTGTAAAATTGTTTCAGTCCAGGAATCAAGAACCATGTAGGTTCTTGATTTATAAAGTTTTAGTTTATCTAGACTTACCTTGGCGATTTATATAACCAGTTAATAAAAGTAGACCTACCATTATTTGCTATTGTTCACTTAATTAATGCTACTGTGATAGCAACTGAAATAGTTGAAATTCTACCTTACTACAGTTGTAGTTTCATCAAGGAGATCATCCACATATACACTAAATCAGCAATACATTGTAGTTTTAACGTTGTGGTAGAGAGGGTCAAAATGGGAAAAGTTAATGGTGGTCATAAGCGACGGACAAACTAACCAACCAACCAACCAACCAACCAAATAATAATAATAAAAAAAAAAAAAGAAAAAAAGAAAAAGGGGATTTGATGTCATTAAATGTGTTCTGTACGGAGTGAGTAATAATTGTGGTCAAAAATGTTGGTGGCAATATCATTGATCAATTTGGCTCCGGTTGTTCTTCTGGCATGACCAAATCATCTGTCATCACCGGCTGTGACAGAGTGGTGTTTTGCAAAACAAACCACTTCCAGGTGGACAAACATTCACATTGAATATCCTACTCGCCTCAACCCCCACCTTGGCATGCTGTGTAGTGAAAGCAGTTTTTAAAGTTACATAAACATATTTTTTGAGAACAAATCTGGGTGTGTGTGTGTGTGTGTGTGTGTGTGTGTGTGTGTGTGTGTGTGTGTGTGTGTGTGTGTGTGTGTGTGTGTGTGTGTGTTGGATGGAGGTGCTGTGTGATACAGGCGACTGTTTAAACAAGCAACCAGCTTGCAGCATTATACAATCAAACAGTTAACAATGGCTGCTTAACCAGACCCCTATATGTGTGCAGTGGGGTCAATGAGAAACTGATTGACTGATTGGTCACTCATACACTCACAGCCAGCCAGGCACAGGAAGTGTGAATAAAGGCTCATTTGATACACAATGTTACAGTCAAAGTCAAAACAAGCACTGAAGACACGGGACTGAATATCACTGCGCGTGTATTCCGTTTGTTTCAGTATATTGTGAAAGTGTTAATTTACATGTGCGCATTTCCTGTTGCATTGTATTTTCTTCACTGTGCAGTGACACATACTGTGTGAGAGACTGTTACACAAACAAGATAATTATCTTTAAGTTCATGACATCTGGAGAAAAAAAAAAACATATGCAGCTTTAAAGTAAAAAAAACAAAAATCTATGGCTCCTATTTGTATTGTGTAACCCTCACATTGCTGCTAAATGTCAAAAAGTGGGTGGTAACATTAAATCACAACATTTCCATTTGTTGCGTGTGTTTAAAATATGGGAATTTTAACCCTGATCACAAATTAGTATTTTGAAAAATGAGCATCGCTTTATCCTAAGATTAACTTTGACTCAAACACTGATTGTTTACAGAATGGAATTACTTCACACAGGCTAGAGTCTACTCCCCTGATATAACTATTATTTGACAGCTCCCTCTACTGGTAAAAACAAAACACTGTCACACTATAGGTTAAACTTGATGTCAGATTGAAAACATTCAAATAAATGATCACAGGCTACTTTGCTCCTGAGAACTTTCGAAGCTTTAGAAAGGGAGTTATATGCCTGACTGGATCGCTGTTTTGTCCTGAAACAAATATTGTGTGTGTGTGTATGTATGTATGTATCACAGGTTAAGATCTGTTGAGTTTCTGTGGAGAATTGTTTTTCAGTAGCAATCCTGTACAAGTGTATCTCCAAGAAACCATTGTGTGTGGACCCTTTCAGTCTCACCTCCTCAATCATAGTGTCCATAGCATCAGACAGTTCAGCTTTGGTGGCGTCACTGGCCACCATGTTCCTTAGTCTTAGACAGTATTCTCTCAGCTGTAACATAAAATCAAACAAACAAAAACCGCAGTCAGCACTGACTCACTGATTGTGACTTACGTAACATGTGGGATCATTAAAGTCAATAAACTGAAGGACAATATATAAAACACACCTTATGATTGAGTATGTCATTCATTCTTCGTGAGGCTTCAGAGCTGTGTGACTCTGGAAAGCATTTCTTTGGAATGACGCCATACTTTTCTAAAGACATGATAGTATAAATTAAATGTTTTGAATAAATAAAATATTTTTAATCCAGTCAGATAAATATACTGGTTAAGTTGTGCTGTTTTCTGATTTCCATACAATATTTAAACCAAGTACAGTTCATTTTCAACTTTTATGTAATGCAAGATGATGAAAACTGACCAATGAGGTTAACCAGCATATCCCACTGTCCTCCATCATTAGTTGGATTTGAGAGCAAGAACTGGACAAGGCGTCCATCAACTGGCTCCTTCCTCTGTGCTGTCTCCAAGCAGGCATGAAGAAAGTAATAGCAACGCTCCACCTGTAGAAAGGAGAACAAGTGTAAATACAAGAAAAAAAAAAAAGGAATCATACAATATCGTCTCAAAATATAACAATTACTGTACAGTATATACTTCAAATATATAGTCCTGGGTTTAGTCACATAATGAGGAATTGAGACTCAAGTACTGTGAGAATTTATCTTCTAAAGACTTCCGCTGACTTGACACTTAAATCAAACAACATTTAAAGTTTTTATGTGCTACATGTAAATGGCTCACCCAGATAAAAGGGTCATAACATTTTCATCTCTACGTGCAGTGTGTTAATGCATGCTTGTCATTGATGTTTGCTGCGTGGCATAAAACTTCATTCTACACCGTTGAATATTTAAACAATTGAGGGGTAAGGTGATATTCTTAAATCTTAAAATGTACTGCTTCCTTGCAATATTACAATAATATTTGCCACAAAGAAAATGTGCATTTATAGTGTAACATCCATTTGTCTAAACATGTGTAAAAGTGAAAGAGAAAGAGCATTAAAAACATGTTGCGATGTGTCAGTGATGTCAGCCTTGCAAGAACACTGATCACAACACACAAAAGAGGGTTTTAGCTGGACAATAACCGTTTAGTATTATGCAGTGTCCTACGCTGCATTATAACCCCATAAATGCACACATGCCGCCTAAATGTACTACATCGTAACTACAAAAAACAACAAAGCTTGCCAGAATGGTACAACAGTCATAACTATACACAGAAAACATAGACAAAATATGTTAACACAAAAATATATATAAAAGATAAATAAAGTGGAAGAAAGATAAAATGTGGTTCTACTGCACAGCTTACCTTGTCCCAGAAAAAAAGATAGGACTGACTAAACTCAAACTCCTCTATATTAAATTTCTTCATGAAGGGAAGTCGCATGACATTGAGGCATGAGAAGATCCAACATCTCCCTAATGATTAAAAGAAAGCAAAGACAGTCCTTTAAAAATATGCAGACCAACAAGGACCTCATGTGTAATAATATACACTACAGTAGCACTGCCAGTAAACAAAGGCATATTTACATATTCACTAGCGTTCCTAAACCTGAAACTCTAGAAACACTAGTTAAATCCCATCAGTGAACAACAGGGCTTTACCTGTAAGTACTTATAACACACTCTCTGGTCGTAGCAAAGAAGCTATGTATGAAGTAAATGTTTGTCAATGATAAATGGTCTGCACTTCAATAGCGCTTCTCTACCCATTGGCACTCAAAGCGCATTACACTGCTTCTCATTCACCCATTTGCACTCACAGTCATAAACACACACCAATGGGGGAGCTGCTGTGCAGCTGGCCAACACTTACTGAGAGCAACTAAGTTGGGGTTCAGTGTCTTGCTCAAGGACACTTGGACATGTGACCGGAAGAGCCCAGGATCGAACCAGCAACTGGTTCACTCTACCTTCCTGAGACTGTGGCGCAGGAAAGTGGAGTAAATGTCCTTTAAAGGTTGCTATGGGTTTTGAATTAGCAGTTGGATGACCCTATGTGATGAAACTTACTGTAGGTTTATGTACTGACTACCTTGACATACTAAACAGCAAATGACTGGATGTACCTGAGAGGGAGGAAAAACCCATACATTTTAAACCTACAATTTGCTTTTGAACATAGATGCAGGGGTGTTCTTTAAGATACCCAAAGTGCATCAATCTCTAAAGTTTTACATTTTGCTCTATTTAAGACAAGTCAAACTTTTGTAGGCTACACCATTTCCACAAACATAATGACTGGTTCCAGCTGAACCACTCATCATGGTTATGAGTTGACAAAGCAAAACAACATTTCTGCCAAAAATTTGCAAGCCACTGGAGAACATGACATGTTATCACTCACCAGATTTTATTGTGAGCAACAGACAAGATGAAAATCTAGAAAAACAACTTCTTTGAGAAATTGTTAATCCACCTGGCTACTGATACAGAAAGCACAGTGATAAAAGGTGATGACAAACATTCAGTCACAAAATTACCAGATATCAAAAGTGAGACAATCTCATCATTCGTACTGCACGACAGCAATCAAGACATTGGGAAAAAGAATTTCCCCAAGAATTAATTATGCAAAAACTAATATAAAAGGTTTGCACACAATTTTTAAGTCATTATAAAAGGAAACAAAATGTGTGCTAAATTAAACACACTTCAGGCTGTAATGCTGATGTGAGGATCAATCCACAAATTTACCACTTCAGTAACACACATAGGCATGTGTGTGTAATGACCCAAGAGCTAAGGTTTCGCTCATAGCCACATTTTATTTTATATTGTACCTGAGTTTTTCTGGTTTGTGACGGGCTTGCCCTCTGTGGGTATAGAGTGCTGAAAGATGTGCACAGTATCCTGAACAGTCTGCCGGTGCAGACAAACCTCCAGTGGGTCAATGCATGTTGACACATTCTGGGCCAAAAGGTAGCGTGGCTCAGCCCGCAGCCGCTTAAGGAAGATTGCTACCTTGTCCTGACTCAGTCCTAAAAGGTAAAGGGGGGAGATAAGAAAGGGGGGGAGGGGTTTAAATAAATGGCAACAAATAAAAAAACGGTAGGAAACTTAGCATAAATTAAGTTAACTGCTAATAAACTTGGATTTGACAGGAAGACAGAGAAACATATTTCTATGCCTAAGAGGAGGAATTTCTAATTGTCCCATTTCCAATGACTAATCTTTGCATTTCAGACGGACAGACTTGGAAAATAAAGACAACAGCTGAAAACAAGACTGCTTCCTAGCAGCTAGTAGTATGAGTGGCCCTAGGGAGCTGACAGCTGGGATAACTCATCTGGCTTCACCAGTAAGAGGAACACACTAGAAAGCTTGTCTTGTCCTACTGAATCAAACTGGCAAAGTTGTGTGGGTAGTAATTTGCCCAAATAATAGTGCAGAGCAATTAAACATTGAGAGGGACATTGCCTATTCATGCATGCTGCCTAGAATTTGACTAGTCTCTCTCAGGTGCATTCTGTTACTTTCCATCTGCACAAAGCTGCAATGCAAACTTCATTAACTGTTATGCTCACATAATCAAATTAAGCGTGAGGCAGAGAATAATTTGAGAACCTCTCTCTAAAGTTTAACTCAAGATTTTTATATTGATGATTGTGGACAAATGATGTAGGCAAAAATCACAAGAGCTGAATGTTCAATCAGCATCAGCATATTAGCTGACAACAGCTTACACAAACACAAAATGAAAAGTGTGTGTTTAAGAACAGTGAAGTTAGTTAGATGGTCAGACAGTTATTTAAAACATAGAGGCACGAATGGTGACGGCAGACCCCCGTGGTTTTCTATGGAGAGGGGCCAAACACAGGCAGCCCCAGTGACTTGCAAATGTACACATCACTGGTTACACAACTGGCTTTATATTAGCTAAGCACTTTATTATGCCCATCAGTGCTCCATGGGCAAAGGGCTGAACAATAGTTGGCATAAAGCCAAAATATAGTAAAGGCTCAGCTGACAGCCCAAATAGCTGTCGAACATCTATACAGCATGACTTGTTGTTCTGTTGATTACCACAGATTGTATGGAGTTATAGTAATATGCAACCTGAGGTTACATATAGTGAAATCTACAATAAACCTGTTGAAGTGAAATGTGAACTTCTACATGGTTGACACTTCCTAAAACTACTAAAAGAGTGATGTAACCTTGGCGAAGACTTTCCTCTTTTTGAGGACTATGTCTTTTTAATCAAACCCCCCGCTTAGCTAATTGAACCGCTGGCACTTTAAAGACTTTGACAGCATCTGGCATTTCCAACTACACATGCTAAAAATTCCACTTCCTGGAGATGGCAAGAGCATTTAGCATAATAGAGACGGAGTCTGTGGCCGGCCGAGTTTACAGTTTTTATTGCGGCACTATGTAGACAGTTTACGAGCGAAACTGCCAACCTACCTAAGAAAATGACGACAAAATCATGCTAGCAGGCTAGCGCAATAAATGCTATCTTAGCCTGTTAGCTTCTTCAGCTGTCACCCTCTGGCTGTCAAATACAACCTGTTCTCAGGCTGCCGGCCACACAAATCACCGTGACCGAAACAGTAGAAAGTGGCACTTGTCCTACCAGTTTCCATGTTCCCGGGGAGTTTGAGGCGTGTGGTCCGTTTTCCTGAAAAGTCGCCGGTTCTTTGTTTATCTCGTTCACCGTGAGGCAGTGTGATGTTAGGGTGCGCTTGTTTATGTACCCGTGATCCGTCTGACGTGGCGGCTGTGCGGAGTTTTCTATTTATGTAGATCCCTTCATTCCATCTCAGATTCATATTAGCAAGTGATTTGACCAATGATAGCGTAACAAGAGCTGCTCAAAACGAACTTCCAAATTAGTTTCATTTACGAAATGACTGCTGGTTTTAAAAGATTTTTAAGCCACACCAATCCAATAATTTTTAACAAACCTAAAACTTTGATTGTCTCTGTAAATGATTTTACCTATGGGCTATAGCCTAGAGTTGACCTTGTGTCTATGTATTTATTCATTTGAGGAATTTGCTAATTTAGAGGCAAAACAAATGCTGATACTTGTGTTACCTCTAAATTTAGCTAACACCATAGTTGTTATCTTGAATATTTCTGCCTAACAAACAATAATTTGTTACGTCTATTTACATGATTCCCAGCGGTTCTTTGCATCCTTTAATTCCCACACGGCGTGAGAGTGGAGCGGCCCGCGCACATTAAACGAGCGCCCTCAAAGTCGTATTTAGCGTCCGGTTTATAAAATAAAATTATGATTTTTTAAAAGTGATTAATAGCCGAATGTGGGGAAAAAACAAATATAAGAAAATATAGAAATTTAGCTATTATCTTTCACTTGTAAATTTATGATTTGTGCGTTAGACCTGTACAGGGTTTACACTGCCTCTCATTCAGGGACAGCTATGTCAGGCTCCTCTGCGACCTCTACACATGACGTGTAGATAATTGATAGATGCGTGGTTAGACTGACATTTGTCTTTTTCTTTTTCTCTTCAACTATAAAAATCAGCTTTTATTTTGAAAGAAACCTTTTGGTCCCCTCTTTAAATTCCCCAGATTGTGAAAAGGTACATGTACCAGACTTATTTTTGCACCAGCTTTAAAGAGAAGTCACGTTGCTGCCATAAAGTTACCCAGTGCTAAAGATCATGAGTTGAAGTCAACAACCCAAGGATTTAACAACACATACAGAATAAATAACTACACAGTATTTTAAATAATCAATAAAGAAGATATTGCATATACAACACAAAATAACTAGTTAGTTTCGGTATCAGTGTTTCTTTCTTTTGTTTTTTTTGGGTTTTTTTTGTGTGTGTGTTTGGTCCCTTTCCTTTTGGAAAGTTTATATTCCCAGCCACTTATGAAGTCATCACTTTCCTGTAATTTAGTATGTGAGCCGTGTTTGTGGAAGTGAGAGGAAAGGGTGGCAGATGATTAGTGGGTACCTTCCTTCCTTTACCTCCATCTGGATATGATCAGCAGCAATTCAAAAACATATCCTGGAAAATTATTCAAAAGAGGAAAAGAAAGTGAGAGAAAGAGTGGGACAATCGACTCCGTCTGAAAATGAATTTAACAAAACGGTATGCTTTCAAAATATACTATACATGTTTGACAGCTTTCCAGACAAACCATGACATGTAACTGTAAAGAGGAAGTAAAGACAACCACAGATAATCCTTAACCAACACTTTCACTCTCAGACATGCATGACTATCTCCTCACTGCCATCGGCTGCCTCTGCATTGGTACTGTTGGTAAGTAATACATCTTAGCTGATACAATTGTCAAACTTTTATTAAAACAGTGTAAAGAAATGAGATTTTGGTGAATGTAGCTTTCAAATAAGGTTTTGTACAGTGTATGTAATTAATTTTAATTATTTTAATGCAACTTCCTGCTGTGACAAACATGTTACAGGGGCATTCGAGAGTGTTGTATTGTGTTGTTGAAATGCCAAATTTTCTGTGTCTGTGGCAATACACAAAATCCATTTTGTTCTTCTTTTTAAAACAAATGTCAAACGGTTTGTTCTGTGCATGTGAAAGTATGTGCTTATTCAATAGATTCTGAGGTCAACAAACAAAAAATCCAGAATTATGTAGGTCCGTGTCTATTGAACGCTCTTTAGTATAATAAAAAACTCAATCTTGTGTGTTTTTGGGCTAGATTATGTAAGGTCCTAGTTCTGTTCATACAGTTTCTTTTTACAGTAAATTATTTTTCCTTTTTTTTTCAGGCCTCAGTGCTGGCAAATGCAGTCAAACTGTTTGGGCAAGACGTGACACATTTTATGTAGCTCAAGGGGGCAGTGGGTCTCTGTCTTGTGTGGTCCAACACTGTGGAGACCCCTGGACAGGAAACTGGATATTTCAAATTTCATCTCAAGACAAGTTAATTGAAAGCACTGAGCGATATCATTTGACCAATGTGACGGTCTCAGAAAATAAAACCAGGTTGTTTTTGAATTTTCTGAAAGTTAACCAATCAGACGAGGGTTTCTATGGATGTAAGATCACATGGGGTACTGGTGTAATCGAGCGAGGACATTTAACATATCTGAACATAACCGCAGGTATGTTGACTCACATTAGAGTTTGGTGTATGTCAGTGTTCCTTAGCTTGCGAGTCATGAATGTATTGTACTTCTGGAGTTAACTAATTACTCCAATTGCATTTCTGTACATTCTTCTTCTTGTGAATCCTCTCCTAGCTGTCCCCTCTGAGAGGAATTTGTTGCACAGGTTTTTGGTCTGTGCCAGTCCTTTCCTTTGTCTTACCATTTCTCTGGGATTGGCTTACTGTCTGCGTTCAAGGGTCAAGCATCAGGTTCTTCCCGGGACACAGTCCACACAGACAGCTGAACCACCACACTGGGCTCCTACGCCTTTACCTCGACGCCCTATACCAAAGAAACGTAGCACTTCCCCTCGCAAAGGTATTTCCCATTGTTACTTTGATTTGTAGTTTGTAGCACAGAGAGTTACAGAGCTATTGTGCGCTACTAACTGCAATATCATTTTTTTCTTTTTCCTTTTTTTGCATCTGTTCTTACAGTTCCACCAAAATCTGAGCAAAGGGCTGAGGTAAATGAATATCCTGTTTAAAGACAGGATGCACATTGCAGTCCCCTGAACTTTATTTTGTTTTCTCTGGCATGCCTTGACTGTGTCTCTCAGTTGTTGCATATTACCCCTTTACATCTATCCCTTTACAGGTACTGTATGCAGACATTTCCCAAGATTTGATGAAGCAACTGGGAGCCATGACAGCGCCTGCCCACTCCACTGTGTACTCATCCGTCAGATTTTCCTGACTGCACTCAAGGCAGAGGTAAAAGGCTGTTAGCTGACAGTCAGTTGTGTATTACTTCTCGCACGATAATGAGCAGATAGTGTTCATGCACATAAAGTATTGTTGTATAAGTTACTAAAAGCAGTCAAATAAATGACACAAAATACAACATTTTATTTTAGAATAAATTCTCAATGGCACATTACATAAACAAATATACATATACATGTTTAGATTTCTTTTAAATTAATATACTTCATTTAATCTTTTACCTATATTGATTAGCATAATCTGTGGTTACATTTGTACATGACATCAATGCAAAAGAAGGTTTAGTCTAATAAATTAAGCATATTAACAGAGAAAAGGCTGCAGGGTGTTAAGGTGATATCTGCTACACACATTATCATCTGACGTTCCTGCTGTCCAAACGTTTCACTATCTGCATCTCTTACTAAATTTGTTAATTGAGCACAGTGTGCATCAACACACCTGACCTGTTTTCAGGCCAACTGTAGCAGATACGTACTTCTCGAAGAACGGAGCCTTTAAACCTTTATGTAGCAGAGAATCACATAATAATTAATCATCTTCTGAGCAACAGGAATGCTTCTCTACACAGTAAGAGTACACAGACAGTCAAAAATCCTACTAGTTTGGTCATTTATGTAGAAAAAAAAAACACATCATGTGTCTTGCAAGCCTTATCTCCCACTTTCACTTTCTCTTTAGCTGTTTATGACCAAGGTTTTGCTGTATTTGAAAACTAGAGTAGAACTAATGTACTGTTGTGCTTGTAAGCGATTTTGCATTTTACTTCGCAGAGACTGGGTGATAACAACTAACAAAGCATAAAATCAAAAATACACAAAAAAAGCTAAAATTTTCACATTCAAAGTGGATTTGCTAAAGGTTCCTTTTAACCTGAAGCATCTTTTTCAAGTCATCTCCATCAGCTCACATGCTGTGAAACTTTAAAAACCCTGGAGACATTTCCCGGATACATCGAGCTGGCAAGCTTCAATGGGAGGTATCGAGAAGTGAAATGTTTTCATTGAGTGCAACATTTACTTTCAGCAACTGTGGGTATCAATCGGCTAACCACAACTGTGCTGTAACCAAATAGTTCTCTATCCTCTCACATGGTGAGAGAGACAGATTGATAGACAGAGAAAGCATCATTGGTGAAAAGGGCTTGTGATAGATTGTAAGGCGCAGCTTTGGCTAAAAGAAATTTATGGCAAAATGTGTTGGGAGTGTCCCGTACTGTTCCTCATGTGAACTAAATTCCACTAGGCAAGCACTTTAGCTCATGGCAGTTACCCTTTACAAACACAGAAATCCAATCGACTTAGTTCAGCAATTTTGGGTTTATAGTGCAGTAGGCAAAATGTAGCAGCTATAGCAAGTTTACAAAAGCATTCTGGAAATCAAAGATGTGTTTTTAAAAAAGCGCTTTCATACATGAAGAAGAAGTTCAGATCCTACAGCGGAGAACTGGGACTCCCATTGTTGCCATCAAAAAAACCCTGCTACTATACATCTACTGTAAATTAAATATCTTTGCATGTGGCTTGTGTGTTTGTGTGTCTGCACACATTTGTGTAGACAAAACGGAAACTCTTTTTACAAGTACCATTCAAGGGTGAACGCAGAAAGGATGTCCGACAACTGATCTTCAAAAAACGGCCCTTTGACTGATCACGCAGCAATTGACTAGAAAAAGTAACAGTTCAGCCATAGTTTACCATTATTTTAGTTCATCTTTCTATTCAACAAGATGCTTGAGCCAAAGCTAAGGCAGAGATTAGCTCGGCCTACACTCACAGTATTAGAGCCATTCCAAGACTTCCATTGGATGAGAACAATTAGCAACTGAAATGCCGCTTGCAACATTGATTAAATTCTGTGGCTAAAGGTTGGTTAAAAGAGAAATCCAACACGTCAGCTGTTCTCTTCCCTACACTGTCACAGTATTTTCAGTTGGTTTATAGTGTGTGGGGACTCTCGGGATGTTGGTAACCTTGTCAGATTATCCTTTGCCTGGGAAGGGGATCGACAGTGATATTGTGGATGTGGTAAATGTTTTTTTGTTTTTTTTTGCAGCTCTGTCAGTCCGTGCCTTCTTTTTGTTGTGCAAGTTGTTTGTTTCCATTCCACAAAGCTACTCAGACTGAAAAAGAGAAGAGTGAACAAGAGGCCAGTAAGAGGGAAGTGTTCACTGACTGCATGCACCTTTCAATCTTGGCCTATTACCAAATTAGCTCAGCTATACTCTCCCACATCGGGGAATCATTTTTCTTAGCCTGTTAATTCAAATTACAAAGGTTTGTGGAGTTTATGTTTTTAAAAGGTTGATGCTCATCTAACAGCACAAAGTGACGAGAAGCACAACTGAAAATCCTATTTATTGAAATATGAAAACCAGACAGGATGTAAATTCAGGACTTACGTTTGTAGACGAGTGACTCATTTTGTCAAAGCGGAACTTCAGGTTTGACCTTGGTGATGTCTTATTTTTCCCATCTGCAAAAAAACAGAAGTAAAAGTCAACGAGATAAAGGAATTTCCAAGTTCATCATTAGAAAAATCCATCACTTAACTGTTATTAGTTGTTACTATTACTTTTTCTGTCTGTTTACCTGTTGGGCTGCGGCACATGATGACAGGGGTACCTGATCCCTGGTTATCCACACTGAGGGAAGGACTGAAGGGAGAGAAGGACGACATTGTGGGGTGGCCGGCCTGAAAGAAACAGAGAGCAGAGAAAAGCACTACGTTAAAGTGGAGGAAGAGATGAAGGAGGACAGGAACAGAAGAGAAACACTGAATCATGTTTGCTGGAGTTGACAATAAATTGTCTGTCAGCAAAGTTACTCTATGTATAGGGGGTCGAGCAAGAAGTGTGTTTAGCAAAATAATGTCATAATAATATGGTTTACTTAATCATATATAGAAGATACATTACAGATTTTCAAAATATCAGCCACAGCCTTAAATCTGCCATGGACACTCTGACCAGTCTGTAGAGCAAGTTGCAATGTGCAGTAGCTTAGCAAATAATTTATGTTAAACTACTTTATAGGTTTAGATAAGCTTTATACTAAACTGAGACAATGAGTTGTTGCTGGTGGCTTCAGATTTACCTTGCAGATATTGTATTGATGAAAAAATCCTAAGCATGTTTGACACAATGTTAAACTACTAAAAATGTACTAAGGGCCTTTAAGAATAAAAAATAATTCATACTTCTGTAACATAAAGGTGATTCTGTATCTTATATTTCATATGATTAAACCTTGTTAGCTTCCATACTGCATCATGAACTTTAGCTTTTCACTCCTTTAATAAAAGCTTAACAATTTTAAACACACACATCTGTGATTAACTGACAGCTTTCCTAGCATAATAGATGAAACAGCAGTGACAAGTGCTTTCATCTGACACTCAGCAAGTAAGAAGGGCTGTAATCATCATAATCATTGTGGTGACATTCAACACTCACTATTAGCGAGTTCTTTGTAATTACAAACAATTTCATCCATGGAAGCTATGACATTACCACCAATCTGTTTCCAGTGGTCCAAACTCCGCTTCAAGCCAAGCACTCAAATTCTCTCTTTTCTATCATACAGATAAGGGAACACCTGAAAAAACTAGGAGAAGCGGGAGTTGTACTCACTTGCTCCAGTTCTTCCAGAGCTTCTGTTTCTCCCGTGGTGCTGCTGAAGCTGCTGGTGCTGGATGAAGAACGAGAGATGTTCTGTCTGCCACTGCTGACCTCCTTCAGCTTGCCAAATGGTCTGTTGAGTAAAAATAAAGACGGGAAAGAGAAATGCGGAGAAGCTGAAAATCAAATGCTCCACAGGACACTTTGACATAAGATCTGGGGGAAACACAAATTTCTAATAATCAAATAAAATTAAAGTTGCTTTTTTCATTACACATCTATATTGTCCCCATTTCTCAATAGACAGCATTACTCTGTGTGACTTCACCGATCTCCTTCTAGATTAGTTCTGCTCCTACCTTTCTTTATTAGGGCAAATTTCAGGTGAGCTGGGATTTGATGATGTCTCTGACCTCACTTCTTGGGACTGCGGGCAGATCTCTACAGGCTTTTGGTCACTGCAGACAAAGTAACACATTAGTGACAACAAAGCAACAACGTTTGGCATCTGCCTGCATGAAAACATGCACAGAGATGTAGTCAACCCACCTGCGAGTGTGCTTCTCTGATGGAGATTCTGTGCTGGAGTGGAGTCGAGGGAAGAGGCCCGAGCGCCGTTTCACTGGGCTCTTCAGGGGAGACTTGGCCGACAACCCAGGAGGCTAAAGTTTAAAGTTTATTGAATAAGGGCATCAGTATAGTGCAACATGGGTGTATGAACTGGAGTAATACAGTGAGTGTCATTAAATACATGTCATGATCCTGTTCACTGTGTTTAGTTTGTCCGTTTCCCCAGCTTCACTTCCTGTCTCCAGCCCCTCAAACTGCTTCCTGTCTTTAGTGTCACCAGCCCCTGTTAATTTCCCCAGCTCCCCCGTCCCTTTAAACCCAGCTTTCCCCTGGACAGCAACCCCCCGGGTCATTTTCCCATTTACTACTCCTGTTTCGTCTGTTTGTTCTTTTATTTATCGATGTCTGTCAGCATCGTTCTATAGCTCCAGTTATATATCCCTGTTAATTTATCTTTGCATTAGTGTGTTTTAGTTATCTTTCCTCACTCATGTATTTAGATTTCTGTCCTGAGTTAGTTTTGGTTTAGTCGTATTCCTCTTTACTGTGTCCTTTCCTGTCGTCCTTGTCGAGCGACCTTCAGTTGTGTTAACTCCCCCTCCCCCACTTCCCTACAATAAACCCACTTTTCTTTAAAACCTCTTGCCGTCTCCTTACTTGGCTCCATAAAAACGTAATACCCGTGACAATATAATTTTTTTTTTTGCTGCTACCAGTAGTATTTCATTGCTTAGACTATTGTTTACATCTTTGCATTAGTAATCTTGGTGTTACACAACAGTGATTTAATACCCAACACTTTCCCTTTCATTTCACCCTGACGAGACAACCATCTCTTCCATGGCTTCCCCTTCCTACACCTTTAGACTCACAGTGAACGTGCTCTTTGTGCATTCACTGGTGCTCTGCGGAAGTCCTCCTCCACTGAGACTGGCCGGGACTCCACCTCCCACCCCAGGACTCCTGTGACGGTGAGATCCCACCATGGTCTCCATGGAGTGACTCCTCACGCGCATGGCTCTCTGGATGAGGGAGAAGAAATGGAGAGGGGGGATGAGGGAATGGAGAAGACTCAGAAAAAATAGGGCAAAGATAGGTAAAAGGAAAGTTGGTGTTTTCTGATTTTTAAATGAAGTTCTTGGATAAATTAGAAAAAGTATCACACATGCGATTGTAAAACATAACCACCAGAGGGCGCAAATTCCAAGGAAGAAGCCAGGAAAGTTTGAGTAAATGAATGCGCAGGTTTTACTAAGCTTCTTTTTATTTATAGCTTTTGGTACATTAGTTCTGTGATAAGAAGAAACGAAAAGTCTTATTTCCTTTGGCCATGATAAATTACAGATAGAACTATACAATTTAAAAAGTGTGATTAGTTTTTGATTAAACTTCGAATTTTTCACCCTTTTTGTCTGATGCTTGAATGCTGAGCATATTTTCTCTGAAATCACAAACACAAACTACATTATATA
Organism: Channa argus; assembly: GCF_033026475.1. Classification (NCBI taxonomy): domain Eukaryota; kingdom Metazoa; phylum Chordata; class Actinopteri; order Anabantiformes; family Channidae; genus Channa; species Channa argus. The sequence continues at coordinate 17,894,451 of NC_090202.1, read as the reverse complement.
TAATGTTTATTGTCAAGTGTCAATTTGTGGGATTTACAGTAATGCAGACAGATAATACACAGAGAATGCCAGGACTGCAATGAGGGCAGCGCCCCCTGGGGTTGAATGCAGAAAGTGTAAAGTAGCTGTCCATAACACCTTTAAAAGAGAAAGGGAGCCAAAATGTCACATTAGTCCAATATAATTAATGTTTTATTTGTCCTACATGTACATTAGTCTGCAAAGAAAGTAAAAGTTATTATATCAATATTGTCTTTTCAAAGAAAGAAAACAGGATAAAATAAAAAATCACTAAGACGTTTTGCCACATGTATGTACACAACAATGTTTGCATTTATGCTACTGTAAAAGTTGGGGATATTTGACTTTTAGATGAAACTTCAGAATGCACCTAAAAATGCACTATAACCTTTACGGGTGAACTTCTCTAAAGCTAAATGCACATGTCCAACATTTCAGTGTTTCAGTACCTATTGCATAACATGCCGTCCTTTAACAAGGTGATTAACCACAAAAATCACAATGTGATGCATCAAGTCTGATCCATGAATCGACCACTAAATGTTCTTGTTCAATGACAATTTGTATTTAAACAGTCCTCTCCCATCATGCTGTTCGCATTTTGGTAAGGTAACCCCTAACAATTGACAAGGTATTGAGACAATACATTTCTTTTGTGGTATACCCACCTCTTTTGTAAGCTGTTGTTTCAGTAAATTGTTTTAAATAAAGAAATGACCATTGCATGCTCTATTTAAATGCCCTACTTTCATGATATAATATAACATAAATTTCGCCTGAAAATCGAATATGTCTAACTTTTTTTGTGAGTGTATTTTCAGATTCTGGTGTGATCAAACTTTTTAAGCCCAAAGAAAAAACAGCAACTATTATACCAGTGGCTTAGCGCTTTAAATCATCTTGCAGACTTGTGACATTTAGTTGACCTACAGTGAGTAAACCTCACACTGGTGTGCTGTAACAATGGTAATTAAATAAATGTCACAGAGCTGAAAGAAGATTATACGGTGTATTTCTGTCCACTTTTGTGTTCACCTTGAAGGTTTCCAGCAGACCCCCATGTCCCCCATTCTCCAGCTTGTCTTCCTCTCCCACCTGGCCAAGACCCAGCGTGGCCTGACTCTGTCTGTGCAGTTCGTCGTGGAGGTTGTCAAGCAGAGCGGCTCTTGTTCGCCCCTTGAATAAATTTACAAATGCAATGAGCTAAGGAGATTATGGCAGAAGCTGAACTGTGATTGAAGGCATGCTGTGGTGTTTGAGTGCCTCTGTGTGAACGTGTGTCACCTCTAGCTTGGCGAATTTGTCGGATTTGTAGCAGGCATTTTCAGCATTGATCAGTTTTGTCAGCAGGAAGTCTCGAAACTCAGGACCCTGAAAGGAGAGAGAGAAGGGGCAGAGTTGGATGATTTAGCCAAAGAGGTGGGCAGCAAAAATGAGGAACGAAAAAGGTTATCAGCACCCTTCAGATTATAGTTTCAAAGCACATTGTATCTGACCACAACTATCAAACACTCTGATTTAAATTTCCATTTGTCACATATCCTCTGTCCTTGTCCTAATGGACCAATGAAATCCAGATCTAAATGAGTAACTGAATCTTCTATTGAAACTGTGTCAGATGTTATTTATTATGCAGATTCTCCTTCGCGGGAGTGATCTGAAATAACACAACCCACTCCTGCTTTGTTCAAAATAAGACATGAAGAATATGAGAATTTTATTTTTTAATAGTGCAAACCTCAAGAGTAAAAATACTATATTGCCAGATGTTGTTTTCCAAGTCACAAGTAAACCACAAGTCGAAGCAATTAAGTCATGAATCAAGTCCCAAGTCAAATTGAAATGACAATATAGTTCAATATAAAAATCCCTTACCAAATTTAAAGCTATATTAACTTTTAAATGCAGTACCAGCACTTACAGACATACTGAATAGTTCAGAAATGTGTAATATTTTCAAATTAACTTCAATAGCTTTTCCAGTTTCAAGTCCTTGAGATGCTAAACTAAGGTAGGTGCAGCATACATAATGCAAACATGAGTAAGGCATCTTTTATTACAAATCTTTTCCAAAGAAAATGTAAGGAAATGACTGGCTAACTGGCTGATTCGTATGTTAGACATAACTATTTCTATATTTTTTGTTGCAGTGTGTTTTTTCTATAGCTCAGCAGAGTTCAAATGATGATTTAATGTTTTATTTTGCCAAATACACATTTTTCCTTTTTGGTGCAATGTTACTGACTGCCACTGGACTGATTCAGTTATTTGTTTTAAGGAAAATTAATTGATCCAGTAATCACTAATTTGAGTTACTGCCACATCTTGAGATTAAAAACTGTCTCTCACCTTCTTGAAAACTGCTGGGTTTGGGAGAGGGGGTCCAAATGGAGGCACATCCTCCCTTGCTGCAACCGACACCTGTTGATACAAAACAAATAATAGACATAAAATGTTACTGTTTATTTCAGTAGAGCTCAGGCTTCAAGCTGAGAGGATGAAACAAATTCTGAGTTAAATGAGAGAGCATTTTTCTTGTAATGTGTGATTCATCACAAACACTGATGTGTCTCTTCATATGCTGTTATTTTTATGTCCAGAGTTTGTTTTCTGCCCCAGCTGAGCACATCCACTGCCATTTTCAAACATTTACTGTTTGACTTACTCATTTAAAGTTATTACAGAGCACCCTGGAGCAGAAATAGTTTCATTTCAACACATAGACCTAATTTGTACCTTGTATGTCGTGTGCTCTGTACATGGGTTCTCAGCCTGCACCAGCACGTAAGCATGCAGGAAGTTGGAGGCAATCATGTCTGGAACAAACGGTGTGGGCTCTTCTTGGAAGACTGCAGCCACAATGTCATTTCCTATGTGCCTTTTCCTCTGGAGCTGAAGGTGATAGAGGAAGAGGAGACAGATTTTATTTTGTGGTAGTGTAGCTTTGAGGATGCATTAAAATTACATATACAGAACTGAATACCTTATGGATTTACTGTATCTGTTTTACAAGCAGATTTTAGTTCAAAACATTTAACCTGCACACGCTGGATTTAAAATGCAGTCAATATTGTAATTTTAGCAGCGAGGACAGCACAACACAATAACCGTACCTGACCTATAGTGATAGTTTTACTTAACTTGGCAGCTAAATCAATTGTAATTTCAATGTGTCAATAGTGAATACAGTATTTAAGCCTGCTACCTGTTGGACGTCTCCCTCTGTGAAAGGAAGCTTGGTGGACACATGGAACATAATCTCTCTCTGTCTGAAGACTGTGTAGACAGATTCCAACCCTGTTTGTCCGTGGGACACATCCAGCCCACCTCGAAACCTGCCACATTATCAAAACACACGTCGTGTTCACAGCCTTTAACGAACACACATTTCATTTTGCAGTAATTATTCAGGTCAGTTTCATCTCATCTCCAGCTGCAGCCCGACTGTAATATGTCAGCTACCATATAAAGCCTAACATTATAAGTAACACAATAGAAAACTGCAAGGCAATAAATGGAGTATACGAACCTCTTATTACCTGTCCATGTGGTACTAGAATCTGTTTCACTAACCTGTTAATTTCGTTTGCATAGTGAGGCCAGAACAGCAGGGAAAATCGCTCTGAAGTTACAGTAATTAAACCCTGCTATTCCATTCAAATGCAATACTCTGTAATGACATCCCTTGTTTGATCCTTGTGCACTTTCTTCTCTACTTCTCTAGTGTTGCTACCTGCTTTTGAACATTTTAATTGCACTTTACTCTGCTAGTATTATTCACTTGCATCCTGCTCCATTTCCCCCATTTTTTACCCTTTAAAGTACTGAAGTTCAATGTTATCTCCCAGAATGCCGAGAAACTCCTTGAAAGCTGGTGTCTCCTCATTGTTCCCAAACAACTCTTCCTCTGATGTCTGTCAGGCAGAGACACAATAATTGTAGAAGAGATAAGACATAAAACAGTGTATCAAGCCTGATGTTGTGTGTAAGGTAAAGAGAGACAAGATCAGTAAAGTCACTAACCTGTCCAAACTTCTGGTAGATGACTCCAAATTTGAAGGTGTTGTTCACCTCGTGTTCGTCATATGCCACTACCAACTGAGATCCCTGTACAAACAACAAAACTATGATCTCTCACTTACTCCATACGCTCACTTCTATTCCAACTCGTTACAAACTTTCTGTTTGCTGAAGTTTTTCCCCCTCTCCAAAATTCCTGCAGGGCAGGATCATGGGGCCTTTGTTACATAAGGCAGAGAGGCGACAAACTGTCATGGCCCCCAGCGAGGGTAGAGATCCTGTTGCTGCCTCTTGCAGACTAACAGACAGATGGTTTTTTTTTCCTTCCCTGGAGCCGGGATGAAAGCTCACGCTACTTCACCGGTTCACAGGAGGAGAAACAAATCCATCATTTCCATATTAGAAAGCTGTTATCACCCTATATCATCAATCAGTTCTGAATAATATACTTATAATGAAGATGACAGATGTTAGAGAGGTAGGGGGCTTATGAGGGGAAAATGTGATAACTTGCATGCCATTTATTCTAGTTAAAGGGCAATATGACAGACTTTTAACTCACTCCTAGTTCAGGTTCACGGGAGTGCATGTTATGTATGAACCTCAGTGCCATCTGGAATAGTTTTTCAGCCTCATGCAGAGAAACATTTTAATATATGGAAGGCAGAGGTATATATAATACCATTCATATACAGTACATGTACTTTCGAAATAAGAACCATAAGGAGCCGGTTGAAAACTGGTGATGAGTAGGAAGGGTTGGGAAGTTTAATGAAGTGTAAAAACAACAACTTCAAGAATAGAATAATAAAAACAATGATAAAAAGACAGTGCTGCAATTTACGTTCACAAATGCCAAAGGACATAAGTGGATTGTATTAAATATGTATGTATTTTCAGCAGAATGCATGGACACCATTGTCTTTCAACAGCTTGCCTACTGCAAGAGCTGAAGTCAGGCTGGTTGCGAGGAGGTCACAATGCGAGAATTTAGCATAAACTTACCCGAGGGTAAAGGACTGGGTTAAACTTCAGGCCTGTGGCATCGTCACAAAGAAGCTGAAAGGAAAAAAAGAGAGACACTTGAAAGAACATGTAAGGAGAAATTACAAACCCTAAAAAAGAGTGGAAACAATATATTCTTGTTTATGCACAATTTATGCACAATTTGCAAAATTTAATTTTGAGAATTCACTGGAGAGTAGTTTCATTAGCTGTTGTTCCAGCTGTGTTTTTTATAACATAGACAATACTGTAGCTCTTTTCACCAAAAGGTATTTTTGGTATGTTCAAAGAATGATATAGTGGTGCCCTAAGGTCTGACCTTCAACACTGGAAAAGTCAGAAGTCTGATTTGTTGAATGGCTAAATATGAGGGGTACTTTCCTCTTATACATTTCTAACCACTTTAACAACGTCTCATCCACTTGCTTTGTTTTGTTCTATTTTACTTTATTAGCTGCATTTTTCTACATAGATTCGTTGTGTTCTGTTACTGATTCTTCATTGATTTAGCCCAATACTTTTACTCTTTTGTTGGAATTTATACATGGAGTGTCTATACATTTCTACACACTTTAACAAACTCTTTTAAAACCTGTGTTCTTGTACGCCCTAGATTACCTTGGCAATCTGAGGTACACTTGGCAGCTGGTTGATGCCTGCTAAAGAGATCCTGTCCTGGACTGTTTTGGTCCTTGACCTGCAATAACATGAAAACATTTGTTCCACCAAACAGATTTATTAACTTTTGATGTTTTCATTAACGTATGCAACCAGGTGAAAAAATTGAAGAGCTGTGATCTACTATATGAGCTATGAGTTTAGTCTTAGCAAAACTCAACAACAGCAGAAAACACATCAACTTATAATGGTCTGATTAACACCAAATCTAGTGACACTGAAGATGTTAATGGTGATGTTAAAAGGGAGATCAGGCATCATCTGACTACAGTCCCCTCACAATGGCTAAAAAGAAACATAGCATTACTTCATTGTTTTCTGCCTCCTGGTAATGAAAATGTTGTAATGACAAGAATATTGTCCACTAGAGCACTACAAATCTGTTCAGAATTAATTAAGACAAAAAAGCTTTTTAGCTGGTCCAACAGAGTGATCCACACTGATGGTAAATGGTCTGCACTTACATAGTGTTTTTCTACCTTATCGGTCTATAAAGTGCTTTACAGTGCTTCTCATTTACCCTTTCACACAATCACAATCACATACCAATGACTGTCTGACACACTAACTAACTTGGCGGTTTGTCTTGCTTAAGGACACGTTGACATATGACAGAAGGACCCAGGAGTTGAACCACTGACCCTGCAATTAATGGGCAACTAATCTACATCCCGACACACAGTCTATAGTCCCCTACTAACATTGGTGACTGTCTGACTTTCAGTCAAGAGCTGTTGTCAAGTAAAAACCTGAACCTTAATAGGTCTAGATCAGGGGTCACCAACATGGTGCCCACGGGCACTAGGTCGCCTGCAAGGACCGCATGAGTCGCCAGTGGGCCTGTTCTAATAATAGCGCCAATGAGCTGCATCTAATCTTTTTTTTGCTATTCTATTATTTCTATCACATTTAATACTTACTATGAGAAATCATTAACATGATCAGTGTCTTCACATAGATGAATGTCATTAATTTAATTAATTAATAATAATAACTTATAATTAAAGGTAAATTGAGCAAATTTGTTATTTCAAAAGTGTGTATCAAACTGGTAGCCCATCGCATTAAACGGTACCCAAGAAGTAGTTGAAAAAGTTTGGTGACCCCTGGTCTAGATTATTATAGGTACAGTACAACGTGGTGAAGTTTCACATATTAGACAATATGAACAAAAAATAAAAAATAGTGAACTTCAGTAGCACAAGTGTTGATATTTATGATGCTAAAATATATTTTGCTGTTGGGCGCATCAAATAAGGATATTAAGAGTGTATTTTACTCCTTGTACCTGAGCATGATCCGCAGAAACTCCTGTCCGTCTGCCTCCTCATGTTTCAGGGACATGATGAGGTTGCCTATGCTGCTCCCTGTGCAGTAGTAGTTCATGTGTTCCTGTAGTCGCGTGGAAAAGAGTCAAACATGAAACCAGACTTCACTTGCTAGACACCCAATGAAACAGACATTAATACACACACACTGACCTTGCCTAAGAAGTGTTTGCGGTAGGCGCGAGCTGTGCTATTACACTCCAGACGGTAACTGTGACCTCCGCCAGGGCTCATGCCCTCTCCACCATCCTCCTCCTCACAGAAACTGGACTCTGAGGAGGAAGGGGTTCCTGCTGGTGCCTCCACATCCTCAATCCAATAACCACCAAACTGTGGCAGGATTACCTGAGGGTATGGACCACCCTTCTCCAGGACCTTGAACAGGAGGGCAGAAGGGAGGACCACAAAAGCAAAAATATAATAAAAATAGCTCTGGGACATGCAAAGTCTGATTTACACCGAATAGCCAAACCAAACTATGAGCTAATTAGAGCTTGAAGGTTAATCTTTATAGAAAACAAAAGAAAGAATTTCATATTCGAATGTTTTATCTGTTATTGTTCACACATGAGTAGGTGTAAATGTGTTTCAAGCATATTGTGTGATTGAGAATGACTCACATCTTCTATCCGTGGGTATGGGATATAGTCATCCTGTCAAACAAAGGACAAGCGGGTTAATAACAAGACTAATTTTCACATCAGTGAACCTCATTGACTTTTACCACACTGATACAGTTAGGAGCACAGCCACACACAACAGAAAAACAGAAAAGTAACATGTCTTAGCATGCCAAACGGACTCTTGGGCGATGATGCAACAGCCTGAAATGCACAGTCATCAGCAAAAGTCAATGAGGGCGTGTCACCCATTGATGATGTCAGAGCTGTGCTGATTTAGTAGCCCAGGGGGTTACGAGGTCTTATGCGCATGAAGTCGTTTGGCAGTCTGCTAGAGTAGCTCCACTGTGTGACCTCTAAATGCTGCTGAGGTGCGTCTGTACTGCTGAGAGCTCAGTGCCACAGACAGCCAGTCATTTATATTCTACAGCAGCAGGAGGCAGGATACTGGCAGGCTGGATGGCAGGGAGCGGATCAATTGAGAGTTGGAGTTCATTCAGCTTATAATAAATCAAATCAGGAGGTTATTGATTTTGTACTTTAAAGCACCTGTGAAATATTTGAAAAGTACTCACTGGGGTGTTCAGGAGACCACATAAAAAGACAAATGATAGGAGAGCAACCAAGGAGCAAATCAGGAGGCCATATTAAAGGAAAACATGCAAAGGAATGGAGGACTTAATAACACAAACTGAGGAGGTAATCAGATAAGATATGCTAAGTCAGTATGTGTCCGGTCACACCTTCCATTTTTTGGTCTCTTCAGCTTTAGGGACCTTATTAGTGTCCATACGCAGCATGAGGATGGAAAAGCACAATGGGTCAAAAAGCAAGTTCTCGTTTTTATTTACATTTAAAATCCACATCTCATTGCCTCTGTTGCCTGATGACAACTAAGTGAGTCATAAATGCTAATGCACTTTCCTACACACACACACACACACACACACACACACCTACACACACACACACACACACACACACACACACACACACACACACACACACACACACACACACACACACACACACACACACACAGGTAATACAAACACTTAGTCATCCTCTGTCTCTCTCTCTCTCTAAACCCAGAGAGTAAAAATGCTTCTTTTCCTTTGCTCGTTATTAACATCTGATAGGACACAGCAACACTCAGGTGCAGGTCATGGCCCTTTTCATTCTGCAGTGTTTTGCATTTAAACTGTATGCAGAAACGAAAAGTCAATCTGGGAGACACAGATTAAATTGGTCAATTACAGCATAAACCGAGTCTCCTCTACATGACTGAACATTGGAAATAAAGGAAATAAATCTATGTGTGACAATTCTGAGGTACCAAACATACCTTTACAGCATTAGAACCTCCTATCCCTCCATTTGTACCAGCATTTAAGTAGCATTTATTTAAAGAATACAACAGACTCATGGATCACTTACACACAGTGTGTGTACATACAGTACACACATTTTTCTGTCTAGTCTGTGTGTGTTTGTATGTGAATATCAATGGAAGTACTGTTAGAGTCACATGGGAGTCCTTGTCAATAATATGAGACTGATCACAAAGACACCCCTGGGTGAATTCAATTTTCAGGCTTTGACAGAGAAACAAAGATACGAAAAGACAAAGGAGAATGAAAAGACTGAAAAGTAATGTTAGGAGATGAATGCAAAGAACAGTAAGAAAAGAAGAGATGGGGATCAAAAAGGTGACCGTCATCAGGCCACCTAGAGAACACAGTTCCAAATGTGCAGTTATAAAACAGGTGACAGAACTCAAGAGAGCAGGTCGATGCAAGCTGAGGTTCAAAAAAGATGAACGATGTGGACAATCTGAGTGTGTTTGTGTAAAACTCTTTGATCGTCAAGCTGCATTGACTGACTGTTAGGGATGAACCCGGGTGGACAAATACTCAAAGTCTGACCTAAGGAACCTGATTCAAAGGCCAATCTCACAGATTGTCGCAAAATGTGGTTATGGAATAAGGATTATTCCAGTCCAGCCATATGTGTGTGCTGAATGTCTGATTTTTACAAAGATAATTATTCGCCTATATAGCATATTTGGGTCTAAACATCAGCCTTTGAGTAATTCTATTAAAAAGATTTAAAAATATGTCATGTGCCTTTAATCAACATCTAGACAGTAGGAGACATTCCTTCTCTCCTATGCACAATCTATAAAAAAAATCCTTTTGCTCTTTCTTGCACTTGAATCCCATGAAAAGGAAACACTTCTTCTGAAAGAAGAAGTGTTTGCTTTGATGTTTTCTCCTTGACTTAGATTTTTTAGATTTTTTTTCCCTTGTACCTCACTTGGAATACCTCACTTTGGATAAACGTGTCTGCCAAATGACTAAATGTAAATGTAAATCTCTCTCCCCCTCTCTTAGGTCCAAGCTGAGTTAGTTAAATCCTGACCCTATACTGGAGCCTGAGGCTATTTACACATTTTATCACTGACGAAAGAAACATGACAACATTTAGAACTTGGTATTATGTATCTTGATTATCAATCAATGTGTAAATATAGACTCATTGTGTAGGTTTCATGTATGAAGGCAAGTCATCACTAATTCATTTCAATAAAGATACCAAAACTGTAGCACTCTGCAATATAGATTACAGATACTGTCCACACAGCTGTGACGCTAAAATGATTTGACCATCAGACAACAATAGGAAAGACTTGACAAATTAGTTTAGACTATCAAGTTTCTAAGTCAACGACTAAGTCAGGGACCTCTACTTGGCATCATCCATCCGTCACATGAATCGAAATAACTCTTCAGTCAGTGTGTCTGATTTCCTCACTATGAGTCTGTAACACCCATAGGAGGCTGAGGTGAGGTGTGGGCATGGCTTTTTTGGTTGCTGGTTAGTGTTCTCAGGAACTAGACGGCCTAATTCACACATTATGAAGGTCTCATGAACTATTCTCTCCATAATAGCACATTTCTCCCTCTTTGTGTCTTCTTTCCACTATTCTTTCCTCTTGCTGTGCCTTTGATTTCTCCACATACCTTCATTCACTCCCCCCTCTCCCTTTTTACAAACCCATCTGTCCCCAGACTTCACAAAGCCTGTGCCGTTAGTGGCCAGTAGAGGATTGGTAGTATATTCTACACTGAGGAGGGAAAAAAATTCTTGTGCTAGTTTAATCCTTGACAGAGCTTTTCTTGCCCCACAGCATCCCCATTATCCAATCTGAGCAGCAGGCTGACCTGCACTGTCGGAATCATTGCTGTCTCTCTTATCATTTGATATGTTACATCCGGTTCTGGTCAGAGAAAAAGAGAGAGGATAGGTACCATCACACAGTATGTGCATGTTCTGCTAAAAGTTTGCATGTTCCAGTGAAATAACGTCCTGTTAGCACAGACATGCCGCAATACAAGGATCAAATACAAGAATTGCATTGGAAAATACAACTTGACGAGTAGAAGAGAAAACTGTTAATGAGAATGTCATACCGGCATCTTTTCCAGCATGTCGAAGAACTCTGCAGACTGAAACAAAGACAGAAGTGTTCAAAACATGCAAAAAATGTACAACATGCTGTAGCATTGCTAACTGTAGCATCAAAATCTACTGACACCTGGCACATTTAGTTAGTATAACTGCTCAGACACCGCCCTTTAGGTAGCCTTAATTGATACCTTATAAGGTTGTTTTAATACATTAATACATTCAATACAAAACGCACATGTCTGAATTTAAAGGTCTTACACTGATAATACTGATGTTGACAGCAGCAGTTCTTGCCTCCTCTCCTCTGCAAAGCCAAATGTGGCCGTGTCAAGAAGGAAGGGCAGGGCAGGCTTTCCCAAAAGGCTCTCACGCCCACATGTATGCACACTGATAAGCAACCACTTCCTCAGAGAGTAACGCATACACAGACACACACACACACACACACACACACACACACATACACACACACACACACACACACACAGACACACACACACAGACACACACACGGTGTGTAACTGCATTCACCCATCTTCATCCCCTGGGGCTTCCACCTTGTCACATAAACAAGTTGTAAAGATGTTAATGGTCTACATGCTTTGTCTTTGTGCTCCGATTATGGCGGGTGTATAACATGACAGCGCAGTCTGTATAGGCTGTACAAACCTGTGCATGCATATATTCACTATAGATTCACAAAAGCATTCTTGTGAACAAATCATTTACAGCAGACGTGTGCTTCCTCATCAAATAATTCTATATTACTGAAATATAGATACAAAAATCTGTAAAAAAGAAAAAAGAAAAAAGAAATTCAAAGACCTATTTTAAATGACTTCAGAAGCTGATACCAGACATCAGCTATCACAAGTGCACCAGTCACAGTGCTGCACATTCTGTACAGGGTCGCTCCATAAAATACCAATCCAGGAAAAGACACCTTACCAGTGAACAATAGCTCTTCAATCAGGAGTTTGTAAAGGTGTTTACAGGGATTTTACAGTCATCTGCATGAAACTATTTTAGCAGTAAAAAACTTAAATTCTAATTACAGTACTGTAATAAAAAGGTATTTTAGTTTCCACACTGGTTATCTGCACTCTGTGAAAATATGTAAATCACCACCACCAAGAGAACTGCACACAGGCTTATCTGTGAGTTAATATTAACCAGTTTAAGTAAGCTGATACAGTGTTGGGCCTGGACCTACAGAGTCAACACCAAAAAGGCAGAAAAGCATCCGAAGCAGCTGCTTATTGTCCCTGGTGTAATGGTAACTACCATTGTATGAGCGCAACAAGCAGAAGGTAATGGATGTCATGTTCACTTTATTTTTTTTTATTTTTTAGTTTCATCTATCGACCTAACCCCTCCATTCATCAATTCTTCCATCCATCTACCTACTCACTAACCTACAAAGCTGTGAGTGGTACATCTTCACAGGCAGTTGACCATGACTCCCTGATGTATCTCGTTAGGGTTTGAGTGGGCTTGTGTAGTGCTGACAGTATGTTCAATCATCAACTATATCCCCTTCAATGACAGGAGGAGAGAGCAAGCACAAAAGACACCTAGTTGTCTTTCTGCTTTGCTGCCAATCTAAAACATGATGTCTCTTTCTGTCAATTTTTGTCCTTGTACTTGCACTGTTCTGTCTCTATTATCCCTCTATCTCAAAATGTTATTTACTATTACTATTACTTCTTGTTCTATCGCTTTCCAACTATTTTCCCTCCATTTATGTTTGTTTTCTTTACCTGTCCTGTCTTTCTTCTATCTCTCTTTATTTTCCAAGTGCCTTTTTCTTTCCCTCTCTAGCAACAACATCTGCATCTCTTATCTCCCTTAGCAACCTGCTGGGACTACCACAGACCGCAGGCAGATTAGACTGGCTGGCTGCCTGCCTGATTTGTTGGCAACTAGAATTCACACATATTCATGTAAAGTCATGAACATAGGTGGGCAAGCATTGACAGAGGGTTTAAATCACAGATAGGTGCAATGGCCTCCATGTATAACCATGTTATCTTCCCAATAAAAGCAATATATCACAAAATAAGAAAAAAAATATTCCCAGTCAAACAGTTTAGAAACAAGTAGCATAACACTTGCATTATATCCACAAGATTTTTTCGTGTCCAGTCGAGTGCAGTTCAAGTTAGCATTATCCTAAGATGACACATCTTAGGATAATGCTATCTAGATGCACAGACTCCTTGCACCTGCCCACAACAGAAGTTATTCTCTTATTCTCATGGTAAAAAAAAGATGATGGGTGGATGAATGAATGGGCCTGAGTTGACTGTCCTGACCTCTTAGCTATGAGAGTTACAGTAAGACACAAAGACAGCAAGACATCTGTCAGATACCTGGAACATTGGGTGATATTTCCACTGACACTCATCTTTATTTCATACTTTTGCCAATACTGTTCTGGCTTGGTCCCTGAGCTATGAAGAAACTCTGCATGTGGGAGTAAATCTGCAACAAATAAAGCCTAAAACTGAACATGCTTTAGTGATGCAGAGTTCATATAATACAAATTCAAACACTGACTGCAGACTAAATTACAGTAGATGTCAACTGTCTTGAAATTAATCAAAGCATCATGTGAAACAGACCCCGTAAAATGCATGTCTTATGTTTAAAACTAGGTATAGCCTATTTATCATTGAGTGATTGATAATAGTAGTTATAAAATGTGACTATCAGTGAATTTAGCAACACTGTCTGACGGGTTTGGGTACGTGTCTCCGGTTAACGTAGGTGGAGTTTGCATTTTCTCCCTGGGCTTGTGTGGGTTTTCCTCAGGGTTTCCTCCCACAGTCTAGAGACATGCATGTTAGGTTAATTGGTGAATCTAAATTGCTTGTAGGTGTGAATGGTTGTCTGTCTGTGTACGTCTCTCTCTGTTGGTCCTGAGATAAATTGGTGCAGGTGTACCCTGGTTCTTGCCCTATGACAGCTTGTATAGGCTCCAGCTCCCCTGCAAGTGTGATTGTTCCTCTGCCAATTTGTTTCAGATTAAGCACATAACTGTAACAGTGATGTTGTATTAAGCAGTAATCCTAATTCTGCTGAGCAATATGTTCACTGGACAAAAACGCGCTGCCAAGTATATTCACTGAGAATTCAGATGCAGCTAAGTTTACAGAGTAAGACATACACTTCGAACTGGAAAGAATATTAACTTCATATATCAACTGTTCAGACTTACCTCAGCCATTCTGAGCAACTGCAGCACTTCTCTTTCTTCCACATCCTTTCCTACTTTCTACATTTAGAAAATTACTTCCCTCTCACTTGCTTTTAATGTCTTTTTGCCTTTTAACAGGATCAAACAGGAAAGGCAAGTCAGATGGCAAATCGTGTCGAAACAGAACAGGTCATTCCAGTGCAATCACACACACTCACAGAACCTGACTGTCAGCCATCGGGGGGGGGAGACTATCTAACTTTCCTTTGGCTGTTAACATTATACACAGTGTGAGTCACTACAAAATGTTTAATTGTACAATGCACACAAAAACAAACATGCACACGCACACACACACACCAAGTTTTCTTACATACTATGGCCATTTCCTATGCTCTGTCTCCACCCCACTCTGTCCTTGCATCTTCCTCCGTCACACTATTCTCCCTTACAGCACCCAAGAACCTCTTCTGTGTCCTTCTTTTCCCCCTCCTGTCCAGTGACTTAATCCTTAATTATTCTCCCGATAATATTCATCCATCCTATGCACATGCTGCACATCAACTAAATCTTCCCCCTCTCACTTTGTCTCCAAACTGTCTTACCGGCACAGTCCCTCTAATATACTCATTCCTAATGCTGTCCATTTTTGTCAGTTCTAAATAAAATTTACATTTATGGCTTTTAACAGTAATTTGTCATTTTTGAATGATATGAAGGTCTTGCTCTGGCAGTATTCGATCAACGAACGCTGAAAGTGGCTCCCTCTTCCAGGAGCCATCATCTATTTCCTGTATATCATTCTGCTAATCTGCTTTCCTGGAAAATGTGTCCTTTCTTTTATCATGCTGTGGGAAAAATAAAAAATTCTTCAGCTGCAGAGCTGTGTGATGCAGTGTGAGTAATGAATGTCTAAAAACATCACATATAGGTATTAAAATACATTTTCTTTATGTGCAGCACAACTATATGTTGCTACATGAATGCAGTGTAACCACAACTGAAAGAACTTTTACAGTCTGATGGATTTCATTTGTGTCTGTATTCGGTTTTGCTCTGATATTTTTTTCAATTTGCCAAGTCACAGCTTTAGCTAAAGTTTCTTTTAAGTACACAGTTTGATTGAACTAAACAATATGTGTTCAGGGAAGCATTAACCTAAGATAAATCTTTTCCTACTGCTGGTTATAAATCTGCACCACAAGAAAATTCAACCGCAGTAATGCATCCACTCTACATCATACCGACTTGCAAATAAAATTAGTTTTAGGAGGGGAAAGAAAAATAATCAACAATAAGTTCATCCACAATCTTAACTGCTTGTTCTGTTTTTGGTCAAAGTGCTGAAGCCGATCTGGGGCGGCGGTAGCTCAGTTGGTAGGGCAGGTTTACATGGATCACAAGGCCAGCGGTTCAATCACCAGTCCCGGCTACATGTTGAAGTGTCATTGGCCAAGACACTGAACCCCAAGTTGCTCCCAGTGGGTCAGGTGAGCACTTTGCATGTCAGCCACTGCCACTGATGTGTGTGAATGAGAATCAACATTTTAAAGGACTGTGGATAAAAGCACTATATAAGTGGTTATTTACCATTTTCCAATCTGGGCGAAAAACAGGATACACCATGGACAGGTCACCCATCTATCTTAGGGCTATCTTAGACAGACAACTAATAACATCAATGAGCTGTTTAGAGTCACCATCTATCCTACAGTAAGTGTCTTTGGACTGTGGAAGGACACAACCACAGGCAGAACATGCACAGAAAGCCTCAGCAGACCTGGTCTCAAAGCTTAAAAACAGATTTAAGGTGTTGCAAACTGTACAATCTGCTGTGATAGTCAAGACAGCAATGGCCACTTAGTTTGCTCACAGCTAGAGTAGAAAACCTGTTTGTTTTGTTTTTTAAAGTAGAGATGTGCCCCATAACTTATGTGAGGTGCTGCTGATGGGAATGCCACTTCTAGAGGTTGTTGAGAGGAGCTCACCATTCTAACCAATCAGAGTTCAGACCCTGTGCATTAGATCTTGACGTGCTTTGACACAGTCAGTATTGTCAGTATTTATGACCTGGGTGGATTTACCTTGAGCCTCATGCCACAGCTAGCTTGGTTACCAATAGTTTCATATTGTAGCTTTAACCCAAGTAAAGTTTTTGAGAGAATACAAGTACGGCAACAGAATGAGTAAAGATAAAAACAAAACTATGGGTGAAATACACAATTTAACAAGAGTAACTACAGACATCACTTGTAAGTTTTGGCAATTAAATATAGTTTTCTCTCTGCCTTTAAAGGCAACTCAAAAATGTCACGATTTATCTCAAGCAGACGCCAAAAAGAGGATTATATCACTCCAATCCTGAAGGAGCAGTCACAGCAAACCTGGGAGGAGTAATATTTACATAGTGATGTCCCTAAAATTCTACCCTGAGAGCTTTCTGGAAATAAATTATACACAATGTTACTTGAAAAGAGGCTTTCCTGACATGAATTCTGAATAATCACCTTAATCAACACAAAAAAAACAACAAAAATCATTCAGGGTTTCCAAACTTCTTATTTAACTAATGTCAGGCAGTGGAACAACATACATTTGTGATTACATGGAAATAAATTCAAAATTTACATTTATTAAACCCAATCTAGTGAAGGGAGGGTCAATAATAATAATACAATAAAAAATGTTTCATACATGTACAGCAATGTCAGCACTTTTTAAAAACATTGCTTTGCTTTCAATTATTAATTGAATTACAATTTTTTAAAATTACAAACTGTATTAATTTATATGTCGTGAACTTTAAGCTGGAATGACACTGCAGTTTGGCACTGCCTCAGCTTTGCTTGCTAAGCAGATTCCTAAGGGAGAATATTCAGAATCAATAAATTCAAAAGGGAAAATATTTTAAAGAAACCATTAGTAATTAAACATTTATCTAAACATTTGTGTTTACTGACATAAATGGCCTATAACACGGGCCATTAATGTGTCTGTGTGTTTGCGTGTGTGTGTGTGTGTGTGTGTGTGTGGGTATGTGTGTCCTACCTTCATGCTGGGTGGAGCAGTGCGGGGCGGTGAGGGGGGACATTCTCCCATAGGGACATTAGATATGTTCAGCAGCTCCTGTTTCCTATAGGAAAGATGAGAAGTGAGGAATGAAATCACTTGATATACTGATATTTGTGACCAAAAAAGGTCCCACAGTTGATCAGCAGCTCATACACTTTCACAGTGATTTGATTAGACTGATAATGAATAATCCATTCTTTATATAGGTGTTTAGGTATGGGACAATGTCACAACCACTGCTTGACACTATTTTCACAAAAATATATAAATACAAAAAAGAAAAATCAACAGAAAGTTTCATTATGTATTCAAACTGTCTCACATCAGCACACTAAGCAGCAAAGCCTTTCTTTCTTCAGTGTGCTAAAGTCCTTTGATTTCTTGGCTAGTTATTTTAACGTTTCACCAACATATTACCAACAGGTGTGCCATATGCCCTGAACTGCTTCTGTCCTGATGTTCAAACATGAGGCAGCATGTGCGCTGATTTAATTATATTTATTAAGAATGAACACCTTCTGCTTCTCTACTGATTCAAACAACTCTCTGCCAAGTGGCTATGCAGCTCCAAAAGGTGTCACATGAGTGGAAAGGAATCTCATTTTAGTTCATATTTATTATTTTTCTCTTTTCTCACATCATCCTGGTGTCTCACTTTGAGGAAATAAGATGTACATAAGTAAATAATGCAAATAAGGAAACAAGGAGGAACATAAGAGATAACCATATTATTTTACTGATAATAGTTATTTTCCTTAAGAAACTGAAATGAGAATTGCTGAAATACCTTGGTCTGTCTAAAAACCAAAAGTGCACTGCATGAGGAGACATAAATAAGACTAATTTAGCCAGCAACTTGACAGCTAACTAATGACCCTATGGCACAACTAAACATACTGCTCAATAATGAGTCTTAAGGTCTATATTTAGAATCACCAGTATTATGGCAACAGGATCACATCATTTTTAGTATCATGCTGTTTTTGTAGATGATGGATAGGGAATCCAATACGCCTGCATAATCAAGACCAAGACCCATTAACTTACTCAAAGTCAACGGCTTTTTGCTTGTCGCCACAGCGGAACGTGTCCCACACTTTGATTTGGCCGGAGCTTTTACGTCGGATGCCCTCCCTGCCGCAACCCTCCCATTTTGTCTGGGCTCAGAACTGGCACCAAGGTCGTCCTTGCTGGCTGGGCAGGGCCACACATTGTGGGGTGGGTTCAATCCTTTGGCCTTCTGTATCCCAACTCAAAGCTCTACCACTGAGCCACCAGGCCCCAGAAAAAAAAGTTGTTTTGACTTTTATGCAGCTAAATCTAAAGCTTTAAAGTGAGCTGGGAAGCCTGCTGGAGTCATGTAGTAAATTATCAGATGTCTCTCTGGAGTCTCAGTGGCTGTCAAAGAGACTTCAAAAAGGCCTCTGGGACTGGCGGCCTCTTTTCCAATTTTATGTTTTATGAATCTACATGATCTCAGGTGTTAAAGGTTGACAGCTGGAGGATTTACCCCAGAAAGTTTAAGTTTATTTGGATACAATCCAACTTTTCTGTGTTTCTGCAAACAACCTGAAATGTGATGGACTCATATGCCAAATGTGAACAACATTCTTTTACTTTCAGTACATTACTTTCTACTTGCAGAGAGCACTTTAAATTAAATTTTGGATCTATCCTACCTCAACATCAACCAAACTATTCCAGTATTATTTTTTGCCATAAACAAACTGCATGGGAGGTTCTATTATGGTTCTGCATGTACTGTGCCGTATACACACTGAAGCACTTTTTATTTGTATGCAGCTAAATTCCTATCTAAATTTTAAAAACAGAACATGTATTAGGTTTAATAATGCCTGGATGTCCATCATAAAATCCTACATTCTGTTTGCTCTACAGCTAGACCAAAGGATTCATTAGTAACTTAGAGCAGAAAGCTGTAACTGATCACGTCAGATTTAGTGGATGGACAGACACAATGAGAGTTATAATTGAGTGTTTATGTGAAATGAATAGCCCCCTTCTTTCCGTTTATTAGCTGGAACTGTAATAGCTTGTTCTCACATGTACGTACCTGTGTCAAGTGGTTGTGAACTGCAGACACTCAACTGCACACAACATAAAAATATCAAATAGTTAGCTTGAAGAAGTAACAGTTTGCTGATGTAGTCAACCCAACACAAATAAGAGAAAAAAAAAGGTTTCCTCTGTGAACATTGCTCTTTGACAAAGACATAGTCTCTAAATTTCTGCTAAGGTGCACAGACACCCAAACAAAAGTGGAAAGTCACAGCTGAAACATGCCAGACTACCCTTTAGCCATTTCAGAGCCAAATCCTATTCAGCTCTGCCCAGGTTTTTTTTCCACAGGCCCAGGATTCACACAATGAACCACTGTCTCCCTGTGTATGTAATGCTGCAGTATGTTACCTCACAGTAGCTATGGGTGGACAGCATTTGAATGATCATGAGGCAGATTGGGAGAGTTTATACAACTGGACTTTGTTCATTGTTCTCTCACAAAGTGAGAGAACTTCAGCCTCCAGGTGAGACACCAGCGTGTATTTTCGACCACTGACCTGTGAAAAGTTAAAAGCTGGTTCAGACCTCTATTCCTGGGGGGGTTCCACACACTGTGTCTCTACACAGATGTACCCATTCAAAGTGTTATACTTCTTTAGTGCTGGCTTGTGTCGACACAAGGACAACCTACCTCACCAAACCTTTGCGCAGAGCTTTTGCAGAGGAAATGTGTGTATGTGTGTGTGTGTGTCTGTGTGTAAGAGAGAGAGAGAAAGAGAGGAAAAGATGGGAGGAGTTGGTGTCCTTGCTGTCTGGACCTGTATCTGTGGTGATAAAACAACAGCTAAGCCACAGCGACTGATTCCTACCCAGGAATGGATGAATGGAGAGAGAGCATATACTGGGACCACCAGAGGAAGGCAGATAAAAAAACAATTCAGGCAGAGGTCATGGAGAAAGCGAATCAGAGTTCAGAAATAGAGTTATATAAGATGTGCAGTCAAGACTCTTAAGAAGGTGTTTAATTGCATAACTGCAACATCAAACAGCCTCATACCTCCAGGAATTAAAAAAGCCACACACACCAAGGCTGTGCCCTTTATATAGTGGGGATGAATATGAAAGGGTGGAGATGATGGTAGGGTGTAGTTCATTTGTATCTCCTCATAGATTAGCCCTGGTATGTGCCACCCATGAGTCACAGATAGTTGTTTTGTTGAAAAAGAAATGGTCATTAAAAAACCTGGAACAACACTTACTTTCCATTTTTTCTGAAGGGAATTTTGATGAATCCATCCAATCAGTAGAGTTTATTTGTCATAACCACAGTTTTCAACCATATCATAGTTGACTTGCAATGGTGTTAAATGAATTCCATAATGTGTATTAACACAAAGAAGAGCAGGGTCTCTTGTTTTCAATTTCTGAAAGAAAGACTCTGTGTAATTCATTTTAGCCGTGACTTAATGTATAAAATGGTGACTTTTATTTATGGTATTGATCAAGTGGCACCTGGGCTATGAAATGAAATCACAAGGTCAAATTGCATTCGATCTTCTGGCTCTGAGCTGATACAAACAAGGGTTGGCAGAAATTCCCTAGTGATCTAAAGTGCAACACCCACCACCAAATTACATTATTTAATTGACAGCAAATACAGGCTGTGAGGACCATACAGCAGCTGTGTTTGTTAGTGTGACTCTCTCTGGCCCGGTGCCCCAGAGTTACCTCTGAAAAATTTATTTATCCATATTATACTGTAGGCTCATGCTTTAAAGGCAAAGATGTAGTTGTCTTTCGATGAATTTCCTCTAAGTGGACAAATAAAGTGTGAGTTAATTGAAGCCTTTGTGACCTGGAGCTAAGATTAAGTGGTTGTAAACCTGCTGGGCAAAAATAGGGCAGCCCATGCTCCATATCTACAGCTAAAGTAGTACAAGATGTACCTTTCTTGTACACAAGCATGTCTGTGGTGCTGCTTGCATTTGGCTGGTGCTGATTATGTTTGAGTCATCAATAATTACATCTACGGTCATCATGTTTATCTAATGATGCCAGTAATGTGTGTGTTGTGTATGTGTTTGTGTGTTTGTGAGACAGACAAAAGGAGGGAGAGACTGTAATACATCTGTTCTTTCATGTATTGATTACACCCTTGAGATAAGATTAGGCCAGTAGGACATCAGGCACAAGCATGGGCACAGAGAAGAAACAAGTATGCGAGAAAGAGAATGGAAAAAAAGAGAAAGAACACCTCTTTACACTCACATGATACACTCATCACAGGAAGAGGAAACAGAAGGGAGAAATCAGGAAATTTGGTTGGTGAAGGATGTAGATACTAATAAAGGCATGAAGGACAGAGACATCAGGGAAAGCTTGATGTGCAGGTCTTGGTTTGAAGCCTCCCCTTAAGGCGTTACTGTGCACACGTTTCCAATTGGATATGAAACTTGATAAGCCTTATCCTCATGCCGATTTGTCAATTAGACAATGGATGGTTTCTCTAATTATTTAATAAAAATGTAACTGGAAGCAAAGAAAATGAGAAAGATGAAGGCTGTAGAGACAGAGCACCGGGGTAAAGGAACGTAGGACGGTTGGCTGTATACATCAACCTTTACGTATATTAAAGAAGACTAAGAATAAAGAATCAGATCAAGCTGCAGATACCGGTGCAAAATCATATATTAAACTGGATAGTCACAGATCTGATAACAATTTAAATGGACTGATGATACAGGAGGTGTGAGGGAAATGTGATACCTGCCTATTATTAACTAAAGTTAAGTAAGCTGGGACACTATGAACACATCATACAGGTACAATAAGTAGTATTTAATGAATAGTGAAAATGATTGACTCTGCAGGTGAGTCTAGATTTGCAAACATTAACTGTTCTTAAAGCAGGAAAGAGCAGAGACATTTTGCTGCCAATGAAATAAGAAGTTACTGTAAAAACCCACAGGCAAAAATGGTAGCAGCTTTTATCTTTCTGCAAGACTGAAGCTACATAATGTCACAGTGTAAGGTACTTCACAGAGCTGGCATATCTCTTTCAGAGTTCTCAAAGCCGCAATTGAAACCACTATCACCACTACAATCACATTTTCTTTCTCTCTTTCCTCTATTTGTCCCTCAATTGTCTATAACAGCATGTCTGCTACAGAATCAGCTCCACATAGAGAAAAGAAATGGATGTAGAAGTCAGTCAGCTGTCCAGCAGAAGAGTACAGGCATCCCAGATATGTGAGAGGTCAGGGGAGTAATAATTAGGAGGCAACTGTGCTCCGAGTCACCGGCTGTTTCCTGTGGGACATCAGTCCTCACCCTCTCGCTGTCTCTCTACTTCTCTCTCTCTCTATCACTGTGATATGAATAGAAACATGGACGACAGCAGACAGGAGTTACAACTGTCCAGTCAGACAAGCTGAAACGCTGACAATAAAGGTGAATAATTAGGGGGTGATGAGGAGGAGAAGAGCAGCATGTCTCTGGTGAGAGGACACATCACTGCTTTAATAAATTAATACATTCTTTTCATTTAGTGGTTCTGCTAATAGAGTTGAAGAAAGCAGATTTGTGTGTCTGTGTGTGTCTGTGTGTATGTTCAGACACTATTTTAACACATTATACAAAGATGTATTGACCCACTGTCACACACACACTTTTTCACACACGCTTATCACTTATCACTGTCACAACATCTTTATGTGATAGACTATGTTGACAAGTATGCATCAAAAGTGGTTTTAAGGGTTTGTTTACTCCAATTCTATGAATGCTTTATTATTATATTTATACATGTTATGTTATCTTATTCTACACACACAGTCATAAAGAGTTTTGTTTTTTTAAAACCACAGCAAGAAAAATTGTATTTAATAGCATGAATCCCCCAATTTCCCAAACCACTTTATTAAACCCACTCAATCTGAACATCTATCAAGTTAAGTTCTCCGCAGTTGGGTAATAAAAGAAGGAATCAGTTCCCTCTGATCTCTCATCCTTTCAGTCTTTCATTTTGTCTTTTGGTAATGTGGCCCTCTTCTCCTCTGCTCTTTCAGTTAGTTCTGTAATTAATCCAACTCTTAGACAAAACTGACACCGCTGAAGGCCTCGCCTTCTCCACACACAGTCCCACTGTAGGAAACTATGTGTATGTGAGGGTCACTTTGCTTCTTCCCAAGAAACCAGGTTGATTATGCTGCATTACACTACAGGATATTCTAATGGGTCACTGTAATATTTTACACTTAAACAATAACTTTTAAGTTCACAAAACAGCATCTCTATTTGTTTGAGACTAGATTTATTATCAATACCAAAGAAAATAACTGTTAGCTAGTTTGTATATGCAGCTTTTGTCTTACCCTCAAAACATTAGTGTTGTTTCCTATCTTGGTGCACAAATGTTGTCAAGAGACCTTTGGAGATTTTACTTTTATTTACATCCCAACAGCAGGGAGACACTAACAAATACCATGTGCTTGTTTCTTTGTCTGCCAGGGTGCTTTAAAGAACTTTTGTGTTTAAAAGAAGAAAATGTGCCATGTTAATTGTTTTTTTAAATTGCACTCAAAGATGTTGTTCTTAGAAATGTGCCACTCTCCTTCTTACTTTCATTGCTTTTTTGCAGCCAAGCCGACTGGGGCATTTTCAAAATGCAAAAATGTGTATGTTTAACTGAATCATTATAAGCACTGGATAATTTAAATAAATTAATAAAACTAATTTAAATATATATTCAATGTTTTTTACAGGGACCTTGTTCAATATTAAACATAAATGTTTCCATCTGATGCATTGCACTATAAGAAGCTTGAAGCTAATTTTCATTTGCAGTCCCCAGTTTTTGTGAGTGAACAATTCCTTTTTGGTTGAGTAGGTCTTTGAATTCAGTGTGTGCATCAAGTGTGGATATAAAACTTGATAAGAGGAGAGGTTTTTGCCTTTTGGCACAGTACTGCATTGCAGTAAAAAAAAATAGCTTGTCTAACATCACTACTCCCTCTGTCATATCACTGGAAATACCATAAATCTTATTTAAGCCTATTCAATTTCTGGGAACCACTTCCTCTTTATCAGTGCTTGATCTCACCCAGTCTCACAGACTTGATGTGAAAGAAAACAAAATAGAGTCAGGAACCTGCCAGATGACATTGAATAACTATCTTCTCAACCAGCTCCACCACTTTAGACTGACTGACAACCACACTAGAGCAGAAAGGTTCTGAAGAAAAGGAGATAGATATGAAGACAGAGACGACAAGGAGACAGAATTAATGGACGTCAGACAGATCATTGAAAGGGAGAAGGCCACAGAGCTAGGTACGGTGCGAGACAATAAATGAATGTGCAGACTAAAAATAGCCGTCTCAATCCCCAGCGCAGAGCTGGGTAAATAGGGCTGTCCAAAGTGGGTCTCTGGACACTTGTTATAGACAATGGCATCTCACCTATTACACCCCGAGACAAGGCTGACTGTCACATGCACATGTACACAAACACAGACATATTTGTACAAACAGAGGCAAGATGCCACACAAATCACAGTCTATTAATCACAAAATGAGTGAAATGTACAATAGGAAGAAAATGGACTTTAAGGATCAGCTTAAAGACAAAACAAAATGAATGGAAATATGAGTGAGTCGTGAATGAAAAGTGTCTGTGTAAAACAGCAAGAGGAGGAAAACAACTTCAGTACAAGGCAAAAGTTGGGTGAAGTGGTCAGGGAAAAAAATGACTGTTCTTGGACACATCAGCTAGACAAAGAAACAAAACATAAGCAAACAAACTACTTTCAATCAATTTTAGTTCATCAATTTCCCAGCACAGGCGCAGCAAAAGCCACAACACAACCAAATGTTTTCCCATGAATCAATCTCTTTATTACAAGAAAACAAAGTTCCTATCATGAGATAATGAGATAATTATTCTGTTATTATGCGATAACGGCACAAAATAATATGATATCATCAATGGCTGTTCTTGGTTTCTCTATATATCTTTGTTATCACATTTCCAGAATCAGAAACACAACATCAGGAATAGACTAAACAGTGTTAAACCATTATGCTGCTGACAACTATGCTTTGTAAATTTACAGGTAATAAAACGTAATAGTTATTTTAGAAATAAACCTGTTTCAGAATTGGCTCAGTCAAAAGCTTTTTTCTACAGGACCTGAATGTTTGCTAACATTAGTGGCTTAGTCCTGCTCTTTACTAGGTTAGGGGAAAAATATTCTACGCATATAGTAATCATAAATCATAGTCACACAACAGATTGCTGAGATGGTTTGTGTTGTGATTATGGGTGTGTCTCCATGTCCTTTTACTCCTCTGGACAACGGCCTGTCGTTGGCTGACTCCATGTTCCAGACGGTTATTCCTGAATGTCTTTTAGCTGTGACCAGATGTGGTTGTATGGTCTCGTCTGAGTTATTCTGTTACAACCATTCAAAGATCATCGCTACTGAGGGAAATAGCAGAATAAGCCATATGGTATATGATCTAATCCTGAGAAGACGAGCTTCACCATTACTAATTATGTTTGTTCCACTCACCGTTTACATGTTTTACATTATGCCCTATAAGAGAGGAATTAACAAATATCACTGAGCAGATAATTATTTAATAGGCCAGTAAGTACTGTTTGATTAAATTTTTTAACAAGGGGCCTCAACTGTTGTGACACTGCCAAATCAAATCAATCTATCTTGCCCAAAGGGAAACTTAATGAGCAGACAGCTTTTAAAACATCAGAACAAAACCAATCAAACAACTGGGACAATGGCAGAAAACTAGGGGATCCTAATAAATGATTTAAGCAACTATGAGAAAATAAAAGAATCTTATCCGATTTGGGATGACAGTGCAAATTCATTCATGAAAACTGTAATACCACAGAGCAACATGAAGTCAAAAGGTCAGCAATAGAAACATACACAGGGTTTTCTATGTTCAAAATATGGATGGACAACCCTTCATCCATGTACTCTTCCTAGGAGAGACCTGAAGGGAAAAACTCATGAACTCACCTCACTCTTATCACATTAACAAGCTCATTCTTTTTGCCTGTGTAAAGATTTCCATGCCAGACATCACTGAACAAAAGATGAGATGAACAAGCTTGTATAAAATAGACATCAAAGCAGGAAAAACAATTTAATATCCACAGGATGAAAAGATGCTTTTTCACTTTCTGAAAATCTCCATTGATTTTTAGAACTGTTTCTTGTCCACAACAGCGCTCATCCAGCTTGACTTCCTCTCCCTTAATTACAGCCATTGCAGCAGCAGAAGACGACTTTTTAAAATCAATACTCATGTTCTTAGTTTTATGCTACATTTAGCAAGATGAAGAACTTGTCACACCATGACAGGGTCATCTAAGTCCTCCTCCACAGGCCAGTGATTTTTTCCCCACCCCACCCAGGTAGGCTGACTCTTAACTAAATCATCAGCACATTTTATTATGTGTCTGTTCTAATCATTACTTTGCCAGTGGTTCCTATTAAAAAATTACACATGTAAGGTGAGGAAGACCTTGTGAGAAATCTGAAGAGGAATCCAATTCAAAGGGAGACGTTTCAGTCAATGTGACCTGCTAGATTAAAGAAATAACATTTCTACATTTTGACAAGTTAGTTCAGCTTAGCACAGCATAAAGACTGGCTACCCTTGGCCTGTTGTCACTCTCAGATTACAGCTACTTAACACATTTTATGTTTTTAAATTTAAGTTAAAAAATAATAAAAATAAATAATTACAAAACAGTAATAGTTAGTGCTACTGCTTCACAGCTAGAACGTCTCAGCTCCCAGGTTGAATCCCTGGCCTTTCTCTGTGGAGTATGTTCTCCCTGTGCTTGCTAAATTACCCATATGTGTGAATGGTTGTCTGTCTGTGTATGTCTCTCTGTGTTGGTCCTGAGATAGACTGGTGACCTGTCCAGGGTGTACCCCATCTCTCGCCCAGTGACAGCTGGGATGAGTAAACTCATTGTTGGTTGTGTCTGTCTTCTCATCTAACACTTCCCTTAAAGTGCATACATGTATTTAAAACTTAATCAGCTGTAGAAGAGATTTCCACGTTCTCTAAGTCATTTAATTTTGATATGGAAGTGAAGTCTCTGTGAAGCCTGGCATCGGAAAACTTGACATTCACTGGCTTTTTCTCGAACCCCAAGTTGCTCCCGGTAGGTCAGCAAGGTGAGCACCTTGCATGTCAGGCACCATCATTGGTGAGTGTGTGTGAATGAGAAGCAACATTGGAAAGTGCTTTGGATTAAAGCTTTATACAAGTGGCCATATACCATTCACAATTTACCATCTCCAAATTAAAATACACTAAATAATTTCCACCAATCAGGGTTTTATGCAAATTACTACAAACGTCCTTGAAATATTTAAAATGTAGATGATGTTTATTTTTTGTGATTTTTACAAATTATTTTCACCTTTATAAAAGCTTTGTGGAAAACTGACTAAAAACATGTCAACATATCAACATATTAACATGTATCCCAATAAATGTATTTGTTTTATTGTAGGTTTTATGTAAAAGTGTGATACCACATTAAAACTTTACATTCATAAGCTGTTCATACACAAACATAAACCTCTCCCTATCCAATCTGTAAGCAACTAGAACTGATTTTGTCTTTTATTGTAAAGCATCTGCTTGAGACCTGCTGTTGTAGCCACTGGAACTGAACCTTAATTTACATAGCGAATGAGGTTAGCAGTTTGTTTCTACATCTGGACACAGATTTACAGTGAATCAGTTTAATACACTGAGCTACTACCTGTCATTTTATCTGAGTCTCAAACCTCCAATTTAAAATGAAGGTGCTGCTTTTTCCTGTGCCATTATTGTGTATAGCTCGTGTATCAACAGAAGCTAATGTACCACCACCAAAAATGCTTCATAAATATTGACATTTGCAAAACAAATTCATGTTTAGTTTTTATGTAACTTTGACATTGTACTGACCTTAAAGCATGTCCATAAATACATGGGACATAGCATGCCCTGCTGTTAGATGGTACTGTACATGTTTTCAACTGAGTTATTAAAAGCTTTGGATCTTTGAAGGGTACAACACAGCATGTAAACAGGGCCCCATGTTGTGATTATGGATTAGTTCTCTAAAACACTCTGGCATCATAAATTAGTTTTAGATTTATTTTTTTCTTCACACACACAAACACCCACCAACTGCCAACCACAAACCAACATGGAAATGTAACCATAACCTCACATATGCACTTGTTGGGTAAGGAATCTCAAAACCTGTACATGCTTAGCTACACACACACACACACACAGCAGCTCGAGATAAATAACCTGGGGAGAACGATAATGAATGGAGTGCCCTATAAACATTCAGTTACAAGCAGCAGATCTTGTGCTCCAACTTAATAAAGGCAAAAATACATTATGGGTCTATCAGTGTATAGATAAAGACTGAAACTAATACACAGAACATACACCAAAAAAAGGATGCCTATGTATTAGCTTGTGCTCGTGTGTCTGTTCCTGGTCTTTAAGTCATAAAACTGTGGAAAAAATGCTGCAGTGCAAAATTAAATCAAATAAACACTCAATATTGCGGCATGTTTCCCTCCTTGTTATGTAGTTATTAATGCTCAGGACTAATAGTATCAATGCGTCTGTAAATCTGTTTTCCTTGTATTCATTGTCAGGATAAACCCTTTTAATAGACCTGAGATTTACTGACACCAGTTGCAATAAATAGCAGTTATAGAAGAAAGTGCAATCCAGCGAACCACATCCACCCATTGGAAAAAGACTTGTTTAAACTGCTTGCAATTGTTGTTGAATCAACATGTACCACAGAAACGACAGTAGTAGATTTATGTTCTCCATCACTGTCATGCCATTTAATATGAGACAATAAAAAAGAAAGTTGCGATCATAAATCGCACGCAAAGCATTTTGGAAACATTAAGAACAAGTGTTCCCTAACTTCTTTGTGACAAAGTATTTTTCATTCATAAAGGATCACCGCCTCCAGGCACAGTTGGATTAATTCACCAGAGACCCCTAGGGGAAACAAATTATTTGCTGGCACCCTACTGATCTCCTCAAACTCATAGTGTGTATATACCGTGGAGCCGAGAGTGTTTCCTAAAGCTGGAAAAAAAATACTCCTGCAACCAACTCACACACAATGAACCTACAGCTTTATGGGCCCCAGGAGGTCAGGAGTGTTTCCCCGATTAGCAAAGTTGCTAATCCACCATCACCTCTGGTGGTTAATTTCACACTATCTACAAGTAAAACATATGCACAACAAACACACACAGACATATACATGCACACACACACACACACACACACACACACACACACACATACACACACAAACACAGAGGTCAGATAAACTTATCACCATTTGCAAAGTGAGTTACAGTCTATTTTGGTGCAGCCTATTTTGGTCCAGTCCATTAGAACACAGTTGCAAAGTGCATTCAGTGCTGCACATCAGATGTACAACTAAATGCTTAACCACAACTTTTACTTTTACTGACCTAAAGTTCCTTCTAATCCTAAACATAAAACCCAAGTCTTAACCTTCTTAACAGTCCTATGAAAGTGTGTGAGCAAGCAAAATTAATCTGAAACGCCCTCTCTTTTCTCAATTGTCCTCACGCCCATGATTGAAAAGTCAAACACTTCCACTTTAGCTATACTGTACATGCTGCTAAAGTCGACCAAATCCGCTCTGTCCGATGGGAGGCTTAGTGGCAGGGAACTGCCAACCTTACATTTTGTTTATTACCAGGTGGGATGTTCCCAGGAATCTTAATGACTTCCTAAATAGTCCTCAAGAGTTTAACTCATTCATTCAGCAGAACATCCAAATCACTGAAAAAAGTATATCATCTGCAAATAATATACACTTTTGATACTGTACTCAGGTCATTCATATACAAATTAAATAAGTCTTTCTAAGACTGATCCCTATCGCACTCCATAATTCACCCTTACGAATTCTGAAACTGTTTTAGTTTATGAGTTTATTGTCCTTTGCGTTGTCTTTTTTATTCGACATGAAGTTTAGAGGTTTTCTAATATTTCTCACCTCTTCTTAAAAAATTACAAGCTGTGGTTTCTTATGTGGCTAACCAAGGCTTACCTATCCAGCATTGTAATGTTTCTGACCAGAAAGTCTGAAACTGTATGCTGTTATGTTCTGGCATTTGCATCTCAACTATTGAACCGTTCACCAAGTCTACACATATGTGCTCAGACTGCATCCTCTCATATGCCAAAGGGATAAACCAGTAACCAGTTACATGCATCAACACTGATGCTTTTTTTGGCCATAGAAAGAACCAAATAATTGAGTGGACAAGGTTCAACCTTGCTCAGCAACTTTTCCTTTTTATTCTTCATATATCTCAGCTTCAGTACTTTCCCTTCTGCCTTTATTTTATCCATGTTCCTCTCTCTCTGCCTCAGCTTTGCGTCTGTCCTCCATTCAATCAGCCTCTCTTGTTTGCTCTTCAAAAGCACTAAGACCCCCCCATTTTCACCTACTGTACACTCTTCAGTACTTTTCTCGGTCTTTCTCGTCAGTCATTTCCACTGACCCAGATAGCCACACACATGTATACCTACACACACACACACACACACACACACGCACGCCCGCACACACACACACACACCACAAGTGCGGTCAACAAGACACACTCACACAGTCAAGCACACTCTAATAGGACCTATAATAAAACTGCAGAAGCAAACTCATTGAACCATACAGAGCTTAAAGTGCCCTGTGCTTCTGGAATGACAAAGACATTACAAAATATTAAAGTTTTCTTTGAAACCTCAGTTTGCAGACTTGCAGACTGTCTGCTTGTCCTTAAACCATACATCATCCACCCAGCACGCTTGTCTTCTCAGACAACATGACAGTACACACTTAACCCACCCTTCACTCTCCTCTTTCTCCCTCTCCTTCTCCTTGGCTTTGCGAGATCTGTGGAGGAGTCCAATCAGGATCACAGCAGCCCGAATGCCAGCCTTTTTGTTGTGGAAACGTCCACTGTTCTGAGACATGCTGGACCTTTCCGATGGTTCCAGGATGGGTTCCGGTGATAGCCGGTCCAAGGTCAGGCTGGCTCCAGGGTCCCTGGGCTGCGGCACCTGCTTGGCCGTGGCTTTGCGGGGTTCCAGTGTGAGCTTTGGATGCCACAGTCTTGGACCTGTGCAGGTTTGGAGACAGCTGACAAGTAAAGATCCTGTTTGATTTCTGGCCTAGAATTATTGGTCTAGTACCAGTCCAATCCAAAAGTTGGAGATTCTTGAACCACTTTTGCTTTGCCAGGTTGCAGATCTGAACAATTCTTTGTTGTTCTTGGTCGTGTTATCAGTGAGCATTTCTTGTATTCCCAAAAGGTCCAGAGTTGTACTGGTGGACTCAAGGTGAGCAGCTTTTATCTGCATTCCCTGCTCCTGCAATAAATTGGTGCATCATAGCTCCATAACACATCATGTTCCGTGTTGAGAGGATGAAGAGTTGCGCTACAGACAGCCTCGCCAACACACTCTCTATGGCACTGCATTTCTCTGTCTACCAACCTCTACCTTCCCAGCTCTCCCTCCTTCACTAGCATGCTCTGCTTTTTCTCCCTCTGTGTCAGCTGCTGCTCCGTTCCCTCCCTCTTTACGTCTGAGCCCGGCCCATGCCTGTGTGATAGGCTGGAGTTTGTGCAGGGACCTCCTCCTCCTCCTCCTCTACTGTAAGCCTCTCTGTATCGCTCTCTGCCCTTGTTTCTACCTTGTTAATAATTTTATGTTAGTCTCCCTGACCTTGTCCTATCTGTGCTAGATTTTATGATTTAATTTCTGAGCACAGGCACTCACACCAACTCACACTCTCTCTCTCACACACATATTCTGCACCCCCTTCGAGTGTAATTCAAACAGGTTTATCAGCCCATTGCCTGCTGTGCTGTTGCCAAGGACATTGGAATTGAAAAGTAACCTCACAAAATGAAAGGAATAAAAAGGAAATAAACAGAATTTTAATAAGTATTACCAGCTTTCTTCTGTGCACAGAATGTATCTTTCCTTCCTATTATCACTGTCAATAAATTCTGCAATTTAACTGTGTTGTCCATTCTTCTTCTTCTATTGTATTCGTCTAAAAAGTGTGCTAGTTCTTCTCCCCAGCTCCAGCCAGAGCCGATTTCCTCTTCAGTTGCCTCACAGTTCAGTAAACAGAGCTGAAACCCACATCTTCCCAGAATATATTGATCTAACGTGTTATGTTTCCATTTTTGGCCACCTGTTTTTCCTCTGTGTTTTGTAAGTGAGCTAATCAACTGATTAACTGATGTGTCTAAACACATGATTGAATGATTAATTGAGTGACTAGTTGAATTCATTTTAGCAGCATTTTCTATCATACATTAAGGTCATTTACCCAGCTGACTGTTTATTTCTTTTGTTCTGTGATTTGTTCATTATCTCACCTGCGTCACTGCTTTTTTCATTACAGAAATAGTCTGACATCATTACAAATACTTATTTGCATTCTTGCCGACAGACGAGACATCTGTTGTTGTCTTTAATAAAAATATTTTCTCTTACATGCAGTATGCATTGTAAATTCACTCCTTATATGATGATCAGCAACTGTAAAGCCTGTGTGCAGTATTGGATATGTTCTGATGACATATATTCCCCTGGCCACTGAAACATGCTCAAAATAAAACAAATTATCAATTCATTCATTTGAATTATGTGAACTATGAAACTTTTAGTCTGTCGGTAAAGATTAGGAAAAGGACACATCCTGAAACCTACCAAGCAACAAAAGCCTGACACAGCAGAAGAACACACAATGAGTCACGTTGCGTATCTGGTGATGCTCATCTGGGTTAAAGAGGAACCAGTAATAAAGAGGTGAATGTTGTTCAACTGCTAAAATGAAGCAACTCAGACTCCTTATCAAGAGGATAATTATGCATATGCATCATTGAGTACGAGAGACAAAGACGTTTGAGTAGTTGAGTTGCTATAATAATTGTCCAGCGGCAGCTAGAAAACCGATTAAGCTGGAGAAAGAGGAGAAACAAACAAGAGTTTAGCTTTTCTTGTGTGATCAGCACCATAGCAACCATTCAGCTGTCAGAGGATCTGCCCACAGGACCCCCAAGGTTGTATCCCCCTGACACCCACCCAAAAAAATATCCAATACATCTTTGCCTTCTGCTCTTTTTGAAATTTACTTCTAAAAACTCCAGCTTGTGATTTTTGATTGACGCAATCTGCCATCATGGCTCCTTCCTGCCAACCAACCAGTTGTGGATTTTCCCAAGGCTTGTGTGGAAGCAAACAAACAACCCGATACCTTAAGTGGACTCTTAAATGAGAAACTGTTAAGACACATTCATGTAGTACACTCACACCTGCAAAACTGTTCATTTCACTTGGGTCCTATTGTGCGTCATCAAGCGGAGAACGAGGCACCTGTATCTATCCACTTTCAGACACACAAACACCACTCAGTCTCTTTCAACTCCTCTCTCTTCTCTTTCTTTCACTCTGTCACACACATGTTCACACACCAACTCACAGGTGTGATATTGTTCGAGGTGTACCAGTACGCCCCTGTGCTTAAAAACCTATTCAAAGCAGATATAGTCTAAATAAAACTGCAGACATTTCCAGATGAAATTTGTTAATGAAATATATTGAAAAAAGTATTTTAACAATATGCTTGTCAGGGGTCATGAGTACTCTATCCATATGTACTCAATTCCTAAAACTAAAAAAGTCTCTTGATAATTAAAAAGTAATGATTCAGTCATGTCCTCTGAAACTATATATATATATCTCAGAATTACAGTATAAATACTTCCCCCACGTTACTAGGAATTCAGTTCCTGTCTGTTTATGTAGAACAATGTGTGGCTCAATCGGTAGAACCTTATACATGTGTATGGAAAGCAGAATTTATTTAGTTGTTATTTTGGTTGTATAGGAAAATCAATGATGACTGAATGTTAGTTTTTTTCACATGTACAGTAAATGCCCATGGTTTCCAAACTCTCTTTGTCTCACTTTCTTTGCACATGAACTCGTATGAACCTCGCTGGTGCCAAGCAGCCTTTCCTGTCACTTCACAGCTTCTCAAGTGTCTCCTAAACAAACAGATGCCAGTCTACCAACGTCACCTCTCTTTGCAGCTCTTTCTATTACAGGGCACACACACACGTGCGCGCACACACACACGTGCAAACAGAATGCTTGACCCGAGTGAAAGCTCGCTGGAGAAAATGACCTTCACAGCTGCTGCAGAGTAACCACTCCACCGCCCAACACACTTCACCCCCAAACACACCAGCACAAAGTTACACTCTCCCCTTCAATTTAATTCCCACCCCTCTAATCTACTGGGTCCCACAGTATACGATGCAGTGATTTAAAGTGGTCCGAGCAGAAAAGTCTACTGTTTATGAGGAAACGGCAAAGTTTAAAATGGAAAATGCAAATGTGCCACAAAAACTGATTAACTCACGTGTGGAGCTTGCATGTGTTTGATGTGGTTTCAAATGTGTTATAGACTTTGATTATGTTAAGAAAGAAAAGAACATTGGTTTTCAAGTTTTGGTATTTCAGACATAATGGGGTTTGAGCTAGTGCCATCTCTACATTCAAAGCCTGGGTGGATTGACTGCTTGCACACAGTCGACAAAGCTTATTTCACTTGCTTTTAATGTGCCTTGTGAGGCCAGGCATCAACATAAATGGCTCTGTTTTTCTTTCCCGCTGTGTTTTGGCTGTTTGATTCTGACATGCAAAAGGTTTCTTAAAAGACCTCATGAGCTGTGGCTCTGTTTGTCATGTTAATACCAGTTGATGAAAATAATCTGTTTGTGTGCTGGTGGTAGTGTCACTTTAGTGCGACTTTCATTTGTTGTTATGGCAATAAACTGGTATTTAATCACTGTAATTATAAGCAGCAAGTCAGACTCGCTCTGTACCAACCATCTTCTCTGTAACTAAAAAGATACAAACATACAGTAATGTTATTTATGTTTTTGTCTTTTGAATTCTCATTTTGTTTGGATAGACTCACCCGAAAATCTTTCATTTCTATTTATTTTGTAAAGAATATTAAAAAGTGCTCTTAAAGTTAGGGGTCATATTTTCCAGGTGTTTTAGAGGTGCCGTCCTCTTTCCTATGCAACATCCTTTCTGTTTCTTTTGCTCTTGTCTTTATATGTTACAATGCTGCTTCTCTCTCTCTCTCTCTCTCTCCAGCTCCTTCTCACTTGTAATTTTACATTAACCTTTGCTTTTTCCTCCAACTATAGCTTATCAACAGGGTTGCAAGGCAAACTACAACAGATTACACAAATGTAATTACAAAAGCCTCTGTTCTGTAGGAAAAACAGTAAAAAGATAAAGAAACCACATTTGAAAAAAGTTTTTTTAATCTTTAGAAACATGCATATGGATGAGGCAAGATTTCAGACCTCTAACCTGCTCACCTGCATACAGAACAGAATGACTTGCCCTTTAATCTGCACAGTCAGTGGTTTTTGGAAGAAAGTCATCTAAATTTTATTATACCAGCTGAACATGTTCTGTTCAGATAATCAGTTATCTGCAACTGATTAACTGCATCAATTTACTCCAGTCCATGGCTATCTACCATTTAGTCCCAGATGGTATCACACCTCCTTTTTATATCCCCTCACTGCATACACACTAATATGACCTGCAATTAATTTTTTTTGAGATGTACTGTATAACCTGAGTAATATGTGCAGGTAAAACTGTACTGTTTCACATGTTCCCATATTGAAATGATCCTGGGCATTGTAGTTAACTTTGATTCAGTTCAATATACATCCTGTTCGGTTAGTGGAAATACACCACTATAGCTAGAACTAAAGTGCATCATTTGCCTCCTGTTTGAGTAAAGCTTGCTAAAAACTAAAATAGCCAGCTTCAGTCACTAACAACAAGAAAACCAAGGACAGGGGAAGAGAATAACAGTGGTTATCTTGATACAATGACACCTGTCAAAGGGTGGGGTAAATTAAGTGGCAAGGCAACTGTCATTTTTTTAAGACGATGAGAATGTGAGAGAACTGCCAATCACCAAAACAGCATGGTATGTTAACAGTAGGCAGTGGTCATTACAGTAGCTACAATACCAAAAAGAAGGAAAAGCAATAAGGCAATGACAGGCTCAAGGGCACTTAAGGATCTTTATGTATGTGAGCACAGTAGGTAAATTAAAAAAAAATAATTAAATAAAGGCAGTCAGTGTACTCTGATCAAAAGAAAGGGACAGCACATTCTTACCTTTCTCTGTCCAATTAAGATGTTTTTTTGTCTTGGTTTACTGTTAATAAGATTTGAGTGTCTCTGGGTGGCACTCCTCTTTGTCCACCCATTTCCTCTGCAGGCAGCAATAAATTAATAAACAATGTGACTGAGGATTTTTCGAGACCGACTTGACAGCTGTTTTCAAATATAAAAGCTTTATGAATCATTGTTATACCATATCAGCAACAAAGTACAAAAACAAACCACAGAAGAGGGTGGATTATTAATTTAAGATAGGTTTACTGCAGCATGCATCATATTAAGTAACATGGGAAGCATTAAGTTCAGCTTGGTGGTGAAGACTTTACATAACCAGAATTGGCAGCAATAGGCGACAAAACCTTGTAAAAGGCAGCCTCAGCACTGGTGTTGGCAGGACTACAAGTAGTGTAGACAATCTACAGAAAGTGAATACAAGCTCTATTTTGCTGTTTCAAAGACACTTTAATGACTTGGGTCAGTCATTTTCTGCTCAAATTTCAAGGTTGTTGAAGAAAAACTACATAGTTGCTGATGATTTTGTTTAGTGGCTTTTGAAAAACTGCCTGAGTGTGTAAAAACTCTTAAATTTCACAAAGAATAATATTTCGCTTATGGCTGTTCAATTATTAGGAGGCCGGATGCCTGACTCTGCCTTTTTCCTCACCTACAGCTCGTAAACAATGTCCGGAACATGCACAGAGGGGGGAATAGGGGCTTGCCTCAAATTGTCTCTCCTGAGGTTTATATCGTTTTTCCCTTTTAGGGTTTTTTTAGGCATCGGTCCCTTGTTTTCTTAGAAAATTAGAAGCAAGTTATAACACTGGTGTGAAATTGGTGTATAAAAGACAAATAAAGCTGAGTTGCAGGTAGGTGGATGATAAAAAAGTTCATCCAGATACATGGATGCAACAATGTGAATGTGACACAAGACAAAAAAGGAAAACCTACCTACAATATAGTGAAATGAAAACAAGCAAGTCCCTTATTCACGTTGTTGCATCCACGTAGCTGGATTTCCTTGTTACAATAGGATTATACCTTTGGTAATGCAGTTACTGTATATCAGCTTACATCTCTGGTAACGCTACACCAACTTTCTCACAACCTAAGACAAGCTTCATCTCCTAGTCTCTTTTCTGGGGTCTCAGTTATGAAGTTTTAGATGAAGGTTCAAGCGTTGATTAAACATGATGCATGTATGATATAGTTTGGAGGAAAATTTGTCACTTGAACTGTATAACCAAGTAACTATAGCCAAGAACATGTGCTGTGAAATTGTTGTACAACACAGTGAACACAGGAACATCTCACCTTGATTAGTGTAATTACTGTTTCACAAACTGATTGTATTTCCTGTGTGTGTGTGTGTGTGTGCGTGTGTGTGTGTGTGTGTGTGTTCAGCAGATCATGCTAGGCCTATGTCAGCTTCCATTTTTGGTAAGATTAACAGCATGGAACAGCATGAAGTTCATAAGCAGGTCAGATGTGTGGGTAAACTGAATCTAGTCGTGAGCCAAAAGAATGCCCATTAAACAAGAGCCTGTACAATGAACATGTACTTTATGTGACATTCAAAAAGGGTCCTTCTGAGTAGCCAAAATGATATATTTGACATATATATATATATATATATATATAATATATCTTACATATTACATAAAAATTTTTTTACATTTTTTATTCTGTTTTCAGTTCGTCATTATGGGGCACTGAGTGTACATTATTGAGGGGAAAAAAAGAATTTAAACGATTGTAGTATCAGGCTGTAATATAAAATTTAAAAAGTGATAGGGGTCTGTCTATTTTTTGATATACAATAATGTCTAAAATATATTCTAATAGACATCCAGATATTTAACCCATGCTGGAGTGTTGACGCGATGGACAGATGTTTAGACTTTTATTAATGACTATTTAATGTTGAGGACAAATATCCAAATGTTGAGCTTTTATTTCACATCCAAAGATCTCAAAAGTGGTCCAGACATTTTCTTCAGGAGTTGGTAGAGACCAAAGCTAAAACTTGCTGTACAGTAACCCAGCTCATAGGTTAATCTTACTGTATGTAACTCTCCATCTGTGAGATGTGCAAACTATGGTATTTGCCAACTAACTGACCATATCAGCTTTACTACAATTGGACTACAATATGTCAATACAATATTGTGTTTGCAACCATAAGACCCCAACATAGCCTTTTATAGCTTCTCCTTCCATGTTGTGTTATCACCCTCATCAAAGCAGTCAGGTGAAAAGTGGAGAAGTGGATCATGCTGCATTATTAGAGTAAGATGTTTTGATGAGCTGTTCCAATGGTGACTTCCCATGAAGCTCAATAGTTTGGAAAAGCTACTTTTGTCATTTAATTGGTTTATTTGGCAGCACTTCTTTTGAAATCAAGTCCAGATTTTACATTCTTGGTCTGTGTTTCTAATCTAGTAGAATTACAAATGTAGCACAGATAATGTTTCAAACTGAAATAGTGTCAAACATGATACTGCGCAAATCTTTCGAATCCTGCATAAAGATGAACATCTATTATTTAAATTTGGGTGAACAAACAGTGAGCACTTTTGTGTTGCTGCATATACAAAAGCCTTTTCTGCATGTGTGTACCTTAATGAGCAATTGTATTCCTAGACTCACTTACCTCCCTGTGATAGGCAGTAGCCTGGCACTGAAATATGGGACTCATTATGAGCTAGTGCCAAGTTTCATCCTGTCTCCCTCCATGGATGTTGAACCCAAATAATTAACTGTATAAAACCACTCACTCATCTGTCTGTCGATCCAACTCTGGGCCTGTGTTTCTCAGGATCTCTCTGCCTATAATTAACATTATTTGTGCCTGTTTGCTCTTCTCATCAGCCTTCTCGTTTTCTTTCTGTGCTTCTTATATGCCTCCATTCTGCCGTGTATTCTCTCAATGTCTCTCCGGAACAGGCTAATACATTGGCACAATTTCAGGACACAGAACGAATGGCCTCAAGTGAACGGACCACAGTGCAACCGCTCATATATCATTTCTAAGGCTACAACTTCACAGTTGGTATTTCTTTGTTTCCTTTGCTTATGAATTCAATGTCCCATGAGGCATCTGCTTCATTTTCTTATCTTTTTCAAACCGCCACTGACTCCTCTTATCTCACAGACAACAATACATGAAAGATGGAGTATATGTATTGTGTGCATGTATGTGTGTGTGTGTGTGCGTGCATGCGTGCATGCATGCGTGTGTGTGTGTGTGTGTGTGTGTGTAGCCCACAGAGCTGGAGGCCTTGCTGAGTCGCCAAAACAAGACACCATGTGTTTGTCGAAAGGCAACAGATGGAGAGGGAGGAGAGGGAGAGAATGTGTGGTGTGTGTCAGTCAACATACACACAGGCCAAACATTAAAAAGTGAGATTAGATGACAGATAGAATGCAAGCCCATTAAAATCTGTTGTTTCATACTGTACGAACCTGAAGACAAATCTGTGTTTTACATGGCCTGGAACAAACTTGGTCAGTGCAGAATGAATGATCAAGTCAAACTTATAATGAGCCAAAATAAATAACAGCAGATTCGAGCTGCAGTGAAATAGCAGCCCTATACTTGTATACTGATATGCTGTAGTCATGCTCTAAAGCCCTTGGCATGCTCTAAACA
Source organism: Channa argus (assembly GCF_033026475.1). Taxonomy (NCBI): domain Eukaryota; kingdom Metazoa; phylum Chordata; class Actinopteri; order Anabantiformes; family Channidae; genus Channa; species Channa argus. The sequence goes on along the minus strand of NC_090202.1, from coordinate 17,853,991 downwards.
AAGTGCTTGTCAAATTCTAACGGTGAAAGGACTGCGTCTCATAGTTTTTTGTAACTATCAAACAATCACGGCCTCCTCACATGGCGATTGGCCAGGTGTGTGGATGTGATAAAATAGGCAAGGTTAAGTCTTTGTGTAGAGTCTGCCTATACACTTTTACACTAAGTTAGCACCACCAGCTGCTTAAGGGAAATGTACACTAAATATTTTACTCTCCATGACTATAATCCAGCGCTGAGAGACTTTGTTTCTTTGTTTCATGTTGGTCACTATCTTTTTTGTCAGTAATACACATCATCTCTTTAAAGCAATAACTATAAAAGCTGTTCTCAACTGTAAGATTGATCACAGCTGTCCCATTTCATTGTAAAACAGATTGCAGCAAGGATAATTTACATATAATTATTGTTTTATTACTTTAATTTGAGCTTGAATGTTTGAGTGTTGTGACTTATTAACATTGGGATCTTGAATTGTTTTTTGTTACGTGGCAGCGATTTGGCAGTAATTGCATCTCCCACTAAACATTTATTTGTGAACATTAAGACTTGAGTGATTTTTGGACGGGCACAGATGAGTCAGTGTAGACATCCAGCACTGCAGTTCATGAAGAGTTGTAAAAATGTACTGTATGTGCACACGTAACACACACATGTGCACCCACAAACACCAACTCCGTTTGACCGCAGCTGTGGGAAATAAGAGCAATAAACTAAAGAGGAAATGACGATAAAGCTGTCATTGGGAGATTGTGCTCGTGTGAGTGTGTCTGTCATGTGTGATGAAGCACCATAGGACCAGTGAGTCATCCCGTGAGATTCAGAGCTGAACAAAGGGGGAAAGAAGAACAAGGTGTATTCAAGAGCTGCACGCCACACCCCCAACTCACACATGTCAAAGACAGCCTAGACAGCTATTACAAACTGCTCTCTTGCCCCCAGAGCGTCCTAAGCGGTGTCAGATGGATGATCCATCAGTAGGACAAATAGGTGTGACATGTTGTAGTGGCAAGAATTATGTGACAGCAGTATTCAGAAATAGAAGTGTATGAATGTTTAATACAATGAGTACGGTTGCCTTACATGTTAGCAAACCTTCCAACTATGGTATATTGCCCTCAAATATTACTTCTATAATGCTCTAAAAACCATTATTTTTGTCAGTCTTATGGTCACCACAGTATTGATTGGAAAGCTGGGCAGGGCTCAAATGAAGACTCCACACAAGCAGTGTTCATTTCATCATTAACAGCATCAGCTAAATTTTAAAGCAACAATTGGTTAAGAGCAATAAAAAAACATTGAAAATATGAACTGTTGATAATTGAAGAGGCTTTCCTGGGCACAGGCACCTGAGAAGTAAGATGGCCTATAGGCCAGAACCTATAAAGGTACTTTTGATATTTCTGGTTTCAAATAGCTCAGTAAAAAGACACAAAATGACCACTAAAATATGCACAGCAACTTCAAAAAGACAAATAACAATTTAAACATGATGAATAATAAACTAAAAGAGGTGCAAAATGACCAAACACACCTTAAATGTCCAAAAGAGCATTTAAACATAAAAAAAACAATACAAAAGGCTAATTTGCGGGGGGTTCTTCTCTCTGTGCCCAGGGGCCTATTTTCTCTTAATTTGGCCATGACTAGGCATTAGCCATTTTAACTATGTCTTAATTTACTGTAAAAGGTGAAGAAATGGGAGTAAAGTTTTTACTTTACTGCTAGTGAGATTGATCATGCAGCTGCACAGTTAAATATCTTACATTATGCAATGATATGTCTTTGTTATCTGACCTTATTGGTTCTTGAAAGGTACATGTTTTTGAACCAAATGAATCTCTAATCTAGTAAAAATAGACAAACAGGAGCAAAACATTAGTTTCAAAAATGCAGGCATCAAATCAAATGTGAGAAAATATATATTTAATGATTTTACTTTAATTATATTAAATATTATCATTACTGAAAAACACCTAAAAATATAAAACCAAATTTCTTTTTATTTTTTGTCTGAGGAAAAAAGAAACAATGTCATATTTACTCTTACCCCTGAAACCTCTTCAAGCAGTCACCAATTTCATCTTAGAAAATCACGGATTTGACATAACTGCATCAGTGACAGCTGTGTACCAACACACCAGCCTGCTCCTGTCCAGTCTTATAAAAATCTGAAGCTGAGGAAATGGAGGGAGGTTACGGAGGAGGGAGAGGATGTGTTTCCATCTATTAATTCACCCATCCATTTTCCAAACCACTTATCCTGGTCAGGGTCGCAGGGGTCGGAGGCTATAAAGGGGAGATGCAGAGGACACCATGCACAGCTCATATGTCTAAAACAGGGCTGAGAGTGTGTGTTTTGGGACTATCAGCACCAGGTGCAAGTTTACAACTTTGTTTGCTGGAACCAATCGCATGACTGCAGCTCCTTGCAGCTTGTCAAACCATATGGCAACAAAGAAAGCTTGGCAATTCTGAAAAGAAATTAGAAGAGAAGATGCTATAAACTGTAACAGAGCAGCGATAAAGATCTAATGACATCTACTGAAAATAATGAAAAAGTGGGAACATTTGTGAGATCTTGCACTGAAACGAGGAGAGGAGAGATACACGACAAACATGAAAAAGCAAGAGATGGAGAAAAAATGTAAGTGATAGGTCACAGGGAAGAGTTTGAGCAGAGAAATGAGATGTGAGTGATGCGGCACTATGATGAATAGGGGATATTTCCGTTCCTTTTGTGAGCGTTGATTACAGTGTCAAATCACAGACAGTCTTTTGTTAATCACCAAGCACACTGGCCTTGACTAGGCCCCTGCTTACTTTAGTCATTTCATTGCAACAGAAATGCCCTCAGACAATTATTTTTACACACTCTGTGTGCAACAAGATTGTTTGTCTCTGCTTGTGACGTGCTGGCAAATTGGCTTTGGGTGGTATTTTATCTTGTTTTCTCTCTGTGTCTCTCTCACACAAAAATAAACAGTCCTGCAAATGTGTCTGCCTAAGTTTTGACATTTTTACCACTGATTACTATAATCACTGCAAATGGATTTCTGGCAGGCCTAAGTATGAATACAAAAGCAGACAAATGAAGCTTAACTATATGCTCTTGAAGATGTTTTAAAGCTGTAGCATCACTTAGGAACCAGGGTTTTTTCCCCGCTCCTTTATGCCTTTGTTTTCTGTGTTTTGCCTCTGGGACTACTATGTCATGCGTAACATCAGAGAGGTAAATCAATTTCCTGCATTCTCAGTTTGCTTTGGTTGAGTAGGATGTCGGCTGACAGCTGGTTGACCCTCAGACATGAAATCACACAATTTAAATGCACAACCCAAGAGTAAGAAATAGAGGAAGCGCAGAGAAGAATAGAAAGAACTTCTAACATTAGACTATTGCAGCCTATTATAGACGTTAGTTGGAGAAGGTTATCACCAATGCAGGTGTATAATAAAGTTTCACATACTATGCAGTGCTGCCCATCACTATATGCATCACTGCATGTGTTCAATCCTGCATAGACAATTAAATTTCTTCCTCATCACACCTGCACCACATGTGCTTAGAAGCAAAAAATGTAAAAAAAATAAAATAAAATTAAGTCAGCTTGAGGCAACGTTCCCAACAATTATGCACCATTAGCTGAATTAGCTCTATTGCAACTGCTGATGGTCTGTCAACTACAAATGACTGTAGCTGCTTTTATCTTCAAGATCTTACTATTAAAAAAAAAAAACTTATTTGAAAATTATTCTTCTACTTTTATAAATATCAGTGTCTTCTTTCCAATCAGACTGGTTTAGCAACATTAGGCAATTGTCAGCAGTCAAAGTCACTATGACTATACAGCCACAATAATTTGAATGGCTTTGATAGCATCATTCATTCTACTTTAGTTTTTTTCCCCTTCAATTGTTTTGTACAAGTTGCTGTCAGTTTCGCAAAATTGTCCTTGTCTCACTCTGAAGATTTTAATCTTCTGTAGTATGTCGCCCAATTTGATTTTCATCAGTTGTAAATTGCCATGATCTGTCAACACAAGCCACTATCATTCTCACTGTTAGTCAAAATGTAGGGGTCAAGCAGACAAAGGCAAGCTGAGGACATTTCTGCGAGTTTCTCATATGGAGATAAATTATTCCTTTGAAAGAAAATTGGGTTTGAGCTTAGCTCTGCTGAAGCGAGACAGGGCCTTGTTCACTGTACCAAATGGATGCTCTGTGGGGGAAAGGGTGTGTGTTTATGGGTGTGTGTGCATATACTGTAAAACAAAGCTGAATGGGAGTAAAATGCACTTTTTATATAGATTTTCCCTTGGCTCCACTTTCAAGCAGTAATAGGACCAAAGGGAGCGGGTAAGAAAAGTGAATGCGCTGAGACTCGAAAAGATAAAACAAAACGCAAAGGAGGAGCAAGAAAAATCATAGTTTAATAGAAACCTTTAAAGTGCTTTTAAAATCAGAGGGGTGGACAAGATCATCGGAAACCAAATGCTCCACCATCTGTCAAGTTGTTAATATTTGTGTTGGACTTCAGAGAGTTATACAGAAGACATTCACTCCCTGCATCTCTCTGTCTCATAAACACACAGAGGTCCAAGTTTAAAACCTTTAGTCCTTCCTGTCACCCCTATTGTCTTTTCTTTCACTGCTGCTTGGGCCATTTTCCCCAGGAGCGAATACATCCCATCTTTTCTTACTCCATATTTCACACCCGCTACTTTTTCCTGCGTTGTCTTTTACAAGCACCTTTGCCAGTGCTAGGAAGAAAATATAGCGAACGTTTCCTCCTCTTTTTGGTTTGTCCCTTGCTCTATTATGGTCTCCCTGCTCTCTTGTGTCACAATTGATCATTCACACAAAGCCTCTCCACAACATTTCCATCATCATTGTCTGTTTTCTGCACTTTCTACAGCACCAATGGCCTTTTTTCAGATACTAAATAGATGGGCTGTAATTTGTCGCTAGCTTATGTCAAGTGTTTGTGTACAACACAGTAACGGCAGCAATCACAAAGACCATAACTTATAACATTTTCTTACTTGGTTTCCAACAGCAACACTGCCAGCCTTTTTGGCAAAGGCCCAGAGAAACACAACAAGAGACTGGCGTGTACATAACACACTCAAACAAGAACGGTGGTTGTTTGTCAAGTAGCAGTAAAAATAGATTCCAGACAAAGTAATAAAATGATGTTATTTGTTTTCCAGTAAGGAAAATTAATATCCTTCTATAATTAACTGTGATATCGCAGTTGCCAATAAAAATGTCTAAATGTCAAATTGCGTATTAATAATCTAAAGCAACTATGTTCCCCATTGAAATTTTTGATAATTAATCACTACTTTTCTCACTCACTTTAACTGAGAAATTAATTTTCTTGGATTTAGTTAGAATCAGAGTTTTGACTTACGTCGTAAAGCAGAAATAATACACGGTACAGTATAACAAATGAAACAAATGTGGATAATGGACTTTTTAAATAACAAAGCCTATTGTTAAAGTGTTACACAAAGTTGTCAGATGTGTATTTTGCAAAACATGTATGTGACTGTAGGATCAGTGAGCAGGTTTGCAGAATAATTTTCTTTATATTGTTACTGTATCCTCAAAGAAAGTCAGTGAGAGTGGTTGAGATGAAGAAATTGACAGAAGAAGAACAGCTACATCCCATTGTGTGGTTATGCATAAAGCAGTGTGTCTATGCTGTTTACCCATTCTCCACAACCTGTCGCTCAGGGAGCCCAGTGCCTCTAAACAGGTGAGGGTCTGTTTTATGAGCCCTTAACATCCAGCACTCTGGCCAGATGGTGTGATTGTCAGCTACTCTGTGTGTCTGAGTGTGTGAGTCCGTGTGTGTCTGTTTAGCATCTAAACGAAGGCATGAAGTAAATATTTGTCAAAAGCAAAGAAGCATCTGGTTGTCTGGGGGACTTTAGTGTAACAAGGCTGTCCCTTAATAGGCAGAGCACACACATTGGCACTAGTCGCAATACAAATTTGAGAAAAAGAAAGGAAAGCACATATAATGCTTTCTGTGGCTAAGTACTTTTTACATTTGTCATTGTCAGTGATCAAGAGACATGATTAATGGAAAGCTTTAGCCTCCATGCTAATGATAATTTGCTGTCAGAAGGCCGAAAAGGAAATTAAGATAAACTTGTATCGTTTTATGATATGAGATGACATTGACAGTACATATACAAGAATTACAAAATAATAACTTTGTCTCATCTGCCTTGTTCATATTTCTACTTAACACCAAATTGCTCTGTTATTTATATTGCTCTGTATTTTGCAGTATTTTTTTTAGCTGGGTCTTATTCTCTGTTTTGTTTTTTTATCTTTATTGTAATTTTTGCTCTGCTATTGTAACACCTCAGATTCTCCTCTGGGGGATCAATAAATTGTTACAGTATCTTTTGTCTTATGATAGAGTGGTCATTTAGGCAAATAAATTAGGTTTAAGGGAAGATGAGGGGTAATGATATAATAGGATAAAGAATGTACATCAAAATACTGTGTCTTCCAATGTAGCCATTACATCTTCCTTTACCTTTACATTGCATGTAGTACCTCAGTGTCTGAGCCTTTGCCTCTTAACATTTAAATCAGATTCAACCTTGTTCTGAGCAGAACCTCCTGCCACTGCAGGCAACAGCACCATGATCATTCTTTAATGGAACTGTCTCTTTGCACCATATCTATAAACCATCCTAAGACATCCTGGTAATTATATATTTAAGAGCAGGTGAGTTCATGAAAGAATCAAAATTTTCCTTCAGGGTGCAGAGTTTTTATTACATAGCTTGTGCTGGTGTCATGTCAACAGTCATGTTGTGCTGTTATGTCTTATTCCTTGATCCATGACAACACCATGAATATACACAATGTCTAGATCCACAATGATTAGATCCCATTGCAGTCACCATGAACAACCAATTGCATCATCAGTCAGATTATCTTATCTCTAGTCATGTTTTGATGCACTGACAGTGAAGTCTGGCAGTAGGTGAGACAAACAGGGCCTATCACCATGGTAATGAACAATACTGGACCATCCCTTAGGTGATCATCAGTTCTTGCTGCCATGGCAACAGCCTTAGCTCCCCATAAGCTTCTATATGCAGTGTGGCTGGTAAATTGGTCTTGCACCTGTAAGCCTTGTGGATTTAAGAAGCTGCCAGGTGAGATTTAGATGGAGGATACAGTCTGTGCAGAATGGTGCACAGACATATTCTTTCACCTTGCTCATTTCTGATGAGAAGCAGAACTCTAATTAAACATGGCATAAACATTTACTTTTCATAGTCACTAAACTATAATCTCCGGGGATGCAAATGTGTATCTTTTGGATAATTTTAACTAGAAGGAAGTCAGAAACTGCAGTGTAAATGGGTTTCAGCATGAATCCAGCTTCAACAGGTGGATATGTTAACTGGTGGTTCAGAGCTTGACACCAATTAAGTAAGAATGAAAACAACACAATGGTTCCCTCTAGTGAGTGTTGCTCTTCACTACTGATGGTTTCATTACAGTGCACAGATTTTTTTCTGTGTGTTGGTTTTCTGAGAATCACCTTGAGACAAACATGCTGTCAGCTCCCTCTTGTGGTCACATCAGAAAATGTTTAAAAATCTGTCAACTGTTTATTGTTGTCTGTTTACTGTTTATTTATGGAATATTTCATATTTTGTACCAGAAAAATGTAACAACAATTAAATTTAGTTTATCAGTTTACATATCAATGCAGTTATAGTTACCCTGCAGTAAGCTGCCATAACATTCATTATCATCATTTTCTACTAGAAATCCGATGGAAAAGAAATGTTAGATGTATAATAATAAATATAAATCATAAATTATATTCTATAGCTCATATTTGTTGAAATCAGGGGCGTGAGAGGAGAGGAAGCACAACATCCTCTCCTGAGCTGTTGATGATGGGTGGAGTTCTAAAACTTCCCACATCACACTTCTACGAGTATCGCTGCAACATCGTGGTTTTGGTTTCTCTACCTTTTTCTCACACATGCTAAATTTAACACCCCAGAAAGAGACAGAGAGCCAGGAACCAACACACATACGCACACCCAAACATACAAGTTCCGAAGAATTGTTTTAAAAAGAGAACTGAAACTATGCTATACGAGTTGAGTCAGTTTCACCGTGTGTGCGTGCATGCATTTGTGTGTGTATGTTTGTGCGGTCACAATAACCAGTCAACCCTGGTTCCTAAATGAACACCAACTGGGCATCACATCCACCCTGTGTAGTTGTGTATTAGATAAAACAAACTGAATTTCTGTTCTCTCTTTTTCACTCAGCTACTGTCTTCAGGCTTTTATCAGGTTAGGTAACAGACTAACTGTGTACACTACATCAACACAATAAAGCTGACAGCTCATTACAACTATCCAGCCTCCCTATGATTAATAATTGCTTCTTATGCCATGCAGCAAAGCCTTGAGTTTTGATAAGTCACCTAATGTAAATATGATGATACCAGCAAACATTTAGTGTGGGGTTTGTTTGATGGTCACAACTCATCATAGTTCCCTGCAATACAGAGGGTGCACAAGGAGATAGAGTAAATGCCAGGCTCCAGAAATAGCAGTAGCCCATTTGCTCTTTTCCATGATGCTGGAAGAAGATAACATTTACACCTGGCCCCCAAAACTAGGGTAGGCAATGATAAGGGGAGAGGAAATCAGCTCCTCTCATCATGCTCTTTTACTCTTTATAAAGAAGGCCCTCTTTCATAGTTTCTCTGTATCTATTTTCCAGGACCCGTATTTAATATCATCTTTCCTGTCATTCATGCTGCCAGTCACACCACACATAATTCAACTCAGGGGAACAATAAATGATTTTAACTTCTATTTTATATCTTCAAAGGGGAATAAGACTAATGTAACAATATGGATGTCTTAAAAATGTAATAATATTCAAAGTAAAGCAATATATGTATGACTAAAATGTTACAAGACTAAAGGTCATCACCAACTCGCAGGCTGAAGCCTTATTCTTGAAAGGCTGTGTGTAGTGAGATGCTCTGAGATGTAGGTAGCTGTGAAACTGCAAAAAACGAAGAAGACAACAGAGGAAGGGCTGAGGAGGATGGAAAAAATGTATGACAAGTATCAACATCTAATTAGCAGCAGCTGGCTGCAGACTCCCTCTTGCAAACCCACATTTGCATGTTAAGACCAGTGGGGAGGAAGGGGAGTAGACAAACAGATGGTCAGATTGAAAATCCAGCAGGTACTATAAATCAATCTGTGGGGAACCTGCAAAATAGGTAGTACAATGTACAATAGTAGTTACAATGTGGACACACAAGCAGCTTCTACAAGACAACTGTAAAGTAGAGAGTGATCCATAATCCTGATTGTTTCCTTATAGCAACAAACAGAAATTGATCAATGGTCAATATAGCCTCCCCAATGTACCCTCGTCACACAAAACAAAGAAATAGTTTGTTCTGTATCAGACACTGTGATGAACAGTGATGACTAAAAAGGTTTATGACTGGTGCCATCAAATATCCTGAAGTAACAGATGCAACACACGCTAACATTGTGTTTTATTACCCTCTGCCCCTGAAACAAAAGGAGTATGGCAGTATAAGAGACAGTGGCTCTTATACTGCCATACTTTTTTCAATTCAGTTTGGCCTTACTGTACAGTTTACTTGCAACATACATGCAACAATTTGCATGTCCAAAACAAACTGTAAAATCCGTGCTGCTTGTACAATATGCGTATATAGATCCCCACTATCTACTGATAAAACAAAGAAACTGTACTCAACTCAAATGTATTAACGGTACTTCAACAGAAAGAAAAAATACAGATACAATTTGACATAAGCCAAAAAGAACCTCAAAATCTAAATCTAACAGATTAAAAGATGCTGCAGTCTTTTTGCCAATTCACATTACTTTTTTAGACTTAACTTTAAGAACAAATTATTTTATCCATTTCCGATCAGCAAACAATATGCAGATTCTAAATTAATTTTTTTTTTTTTTTTTAAATGAGAATGTGTTCCACATTCAAATAGGAGCACAAGAAACCAGAGGTTTACATTGCACATTACCTGTCAAGGAACTACAGGTTTGGTGTAAACTAGAGAAAGAAATGATGAAGGGAAAAATAAGAAGATAAAAGACACAAAACAGGCAGCAGTTACTTACCACAGTTTTCGGGGCATCGTCACACAATATACTAGCTGATCAGGTGCAACCTCTCTTCCCCTCTCCCTGTATGTGTCGTCCTCTCTCTCCTCTATTGTCCCTGTTTGTCCACTTATAATATTCATTCACCCTCACCACCACTTCAAGACAAAACAGATGTATGTGTTTGCTCACTCACACACACATACACACACCTAGAATGCAGGCACATGCACAAGTTTGATTATGCAGATATTAATGAGCTATTGTGTGTGGGGTGAAGGGGGAGATGTCTCTTTGTAGTAATCATGGGCAAAGGGGAGGCAGAGGAGCACAAGGGATAAATAACAGAGAGGAGAGAAGGGAAGGGAAGAAAGAGGAGGACGAAGTTGGAGTGAGGGAGGAATAAAAAGCACAAAGTAAACTGAGGGGCAGACAGGACATAAAGGGAGAAGAGAAAAAAAATAAAAAGCTCACACCTGCTGCGCTGCCATGGCAAACTTTGAAGTGAGCTATCAATCAGATATTACTGCTCTCCTGGCCTTCTACTTCCCTTGTTACCTCACCTCTTCCTTGCATAATCCATGTTGTGTCTGAGTAAGCTCTATATCATATGTTCACCACAAATGTTATAAGGAGATGCATGTTTTTAGCACTGAAAACCTGCAGTTTTTATACATAATTTAATAGTTGATAGTTTAATACATAAATGCTTGAAGCAGCACTGAAAAAAATATTTCTCTTTTTGTTAACACAACCTGTCCTTCTAAAATACCTTTTTTCCTCCCCTCTTCTCATTTTTCACCGTCCAGACTTTTAAAATAATTATTGCCTTCTCTGTGACCCAAAATGATTCAACGCATAGAAAGTTTCTAAATGTATTTAGGAGTGATTAAGGTATTTGTCTGCCAAATGTCCTCATATATGATGACATCAGATGGTTGATAAACTCACTGTTTCATTTATCCTACACTATTTTACCATGCAGGTCCTGATTCTTTTTTTCTAACTCTGTGGTTCTTGTCCCTACATGGTTTTCTTCCATCGAACACCTGAATAAAACACACATACACACACATCCAAAAACACACAAGTCAGTGTCAGCCAAGTCAGCTATTCAGTGTCCCGGCAGAGCAGCAGCTCAAGCAGGAGTCACGACTCACGCATTCATATTCAGGACCACTCCAGAGCAGACGGTATAATGACACCTAGTCAGGCACCAAGGGAGGCACTCAGTGTGTGTGTGGGTGTGTGTGTGTGTGTGTGTGTGTGTGTGTGTGTGTGTGTGTGTGTGTGTGTGTGTGTGTGTGTGGGTGGGTGGGTGCATGTGTGAGAACACTTCAAATAACAGATGAGTCCTTATGTTCTTTTTCTTAAAGCTTTATATGTTTGAAACACAGCTGACTACAAATTTGGTTGTTTAGTATTTTACCACTGTTGCCTTAGGACCCCCGGTCCAGCATTTAAATCTCGTGTCTCACACATATTTTCATCTTCTAGATTATGCAAGAGTTTGACTTTGACCAAAGACTTTCACCAACAGAAACTTCAGTGACAGAGCTTGTCTTGAGAAAGTTTTTGATTATTTAGTCTGTGTTTTGAGAACCAAGTTAGAAAGTTAGTGATTTTATTCTTTCTTGTTTCAAAATATTGACACTAATATCTAGAAAAATATTCTGAAAACGAGCTAACTGGAAACACGTATACATTTTACTGCACAAAGATTGTTTTATATCTGTCAACAGATTTACATAGAAGACTTCAATGTTTCACTAGGTGGCATTGTAATGGCAAATGGCAATTTAATTAATTTAAAAATTAGAGAGGAACAAAATTAAAGGTTTGAACAAATTTAGAAAACAAATTAATATATGACTAAAGTGTTTACTGTTGCTTTGGTTATGTTCATATATGCATGGACACGCCATCTTGATAAAGATGAAGCAAATATAAATTGATACACACATGCACGGACACTCTTCACCTCTCATTACTACGGCAACCCGCATTAGCAGAGCTGATCTTTGGTCAACAAACAGAGGCTCCCCACACACATAATACCCTTAAAGAACATCACATGAAGCAAGTCCACAGCTGAGTAAATGATATGCACATTTGCTCTCCACTCCAATCCACAATTAATTTAAAAACTTTGCGGCTGAGTATAGTACAAATGATCTTTACACAACGTGAATATGGCTTCACTTAAGTTTTTCCACCTACATCTATCAGTATATCTCTCACCATGTCTCCTTTTACAACTATTAATCATAAAGGAACAGATGAATCAGTAGTAGAGGAGCCAGAAGGAAGCAGGTTCGAATCAAACCCGACCACGTTTGGCCCCGCCTGACCACCAAGGGCAACCTTGGTGCCGGTCCTGAGCCCGGATAAATTAGGAGGGTTGTGGCAGGAAGGGCATCAGCTGTAAAAACTCATGCCAAATCATTGTGCGGAACACGTTCCGCTGTGGCGACCCCTGAAGGGACAAGCTCAAAACCATTGAGCTTTGAATCATAAAGGAACAGCTACTAGTTGAACAGCCACAATTTCTCAAACACATTCCAATGATTCAAATATTTATGAAGTAAGTACTGCAGCCACCTATCACACTTTAGAGTCATCAGACAGTATAGCGGACTATAATATGTCAGGTGCTAAGACAAAGATAGCAGGCGTAGCTGACTTGTTTACCAAAGCAACATCATGTGAATCATGCTGCAACAACTTTCACAAAACACAATGTTTCATAATAGTACAAAAAAAATATGTGTTTGACAAGCGAAAAGGCAGTAACTTATCCTCTTCCTCATTAACACCAATGTGTCCTTGAGCAAGGCCCTTAACCCCAGCTCCAGTGCAGCTGCCCAGTGGTCACAGATTAGGTCCAGGTGTGAGTGTGTGTGAATGTGGGAATGCAGTCAGCCCAATCGTGAAACTTGCCCTCTCACTGAAACTTCTATGAATACGTATTCATTAAAAAACAACAATAATAACAATGCAGAGATCGCTGAGTAGTTTTTGAGACCTGACAAATGTTTTCAGTTTGCCCTCTTCAGGTTGCAAGAAGCTGACCCAGTTTAGAAGCCTGAAAGTAGCCTGAGAGGCACAACCTGGGACACAATAAAATCCATAAACCTTTTAACACTTAAACCACAAAGATGTAAGTGCACGTCAGCACATAGGTTATTGAATAATTAGGGTGTTGTGTGGAAACTATTGTCTTTAGTGCTTGGTATTCATGAAGTAAACTAAATTTACCCCTGACAGTCACAATACAGCCACAGCCAGATACAAACAAAAACGTGATGCTGATCTCACTCACATACCAGCACAGACACAGAGTCAATGAAGCAGAAGCCAAGCACTGAAAACACTGCAGAAAAAATGATTTTTACTTATTAATTTTGTATCTAATATGTTGGGGTTTCAGTCACAATCAATCAGTGGAATGTAAATTATGTGTAAATTTGCCCCAGGTTGTAAGAAGCTGTTACACATCAGTCAATCCTAAGAATTTCTCTGGGAGCACATTCACAAAGATGATGGCTTGGCCTGCCTAACTAAGATCAGAACTTTTACTTCATAATGAGACAGTTAGGAAAAATTAGAAGCAGGAAGATGTTTTAAATTAGCATTTAAAGAACATCTTACCGGGCTCTCAGTGCAGTCAAAGTAGATTTGTCAATCCTGGGGAAGAATCAGACACGAACACACATACAGAGAGAGAGATAAATATTAATGATCATGTTGCTGATACAAATTATTCAACAATGAAAGACAAATTTATTACAAATTCACCAACTTTGCTGTGGCGATATTATTTTACACAGATAATAATGGTCTATAAGTAATGGGTCTCTTAGGTGTGGTGGGATTTCCAAAAAAAAAAATAAAAAGGAAATGTGCGATTGCTTTTATGCATGAGCCACAAACCAAACTTACAAACAATATTGTCATCACTTTTGCACATAAGATATGTAACACACTACATTTCTAGTATTTTCTTCTTGGTGCTGCCGATCTAACTAGGCCATGAAGACCAAACATAAATGGGCTAATTTCCATAAAGTGTGTTTATGTATTCATACAGAGCAGGTAGAGCCTGAAGCAAAGTGTAGAGCACAGATCAGTGGCAGAAAGCAGAGCTGACTTGACTTAACAAGGTTACATCTCTACAAGCTCCTTCGACCGGTTATGAGAGGTCCCCAAGTTTATAAGGGCTCGTTTCATGCTTCACTACACACTGTTCATACTACTAACATAGAAAATCACAACATGTACTGTTCGCATCTTCTTACTTAAGTTGCTGTTTGCTGCTAATAACATCTGTGACTCATATGAGGCTTATGTTTGTAAAAATAAACTGCCCATATAAATATGTTGAGGTTTTCACTTCATTTGCAGCTGTGTATGTGTAAACAAGTGTGTGCATGTGAGTGTGTGTGTGTGTGTGTGTTGGTTTGTGTATTTGTTGTTGTAGAGCACTCTCCTATCATTAAAGAATTTTTATATTATGACATTCATTTTTTAATCCAATTTATCTAGAGTCTGAAGCATGCAGAATACCTGATCAGGTACCTCATCTATTTCATGCAAATACACAAATGTAAAATAAACACACACTCACGCAAACACAACCCGTAAACACAAAGTACACATTATTTACTGTACCAGCGCCTAACCTGAATTTGAATGTTTTTCATGGTTGGTGAATGCCAACACCAAGGCTTTATAGCTGGGGTCTTTCATTTCTTTTTTTTTAAGCAGACATTTGAATATCCAGATAATCGGTCCATAGTAAGTTCTGCAGCTAGTTTGAGGCAAAACTTTGATACATTTGATATTATGCATCTCAATTCTAAAATAACAGCCTCATTGGTATCTAGCAACATGTCACAACAATTGTTACACTCTACTATATATTTGTGCTGTCTTAGGATTTATCCCTGAACCGTTGAGAAGACAAGCCACCCACCATATGGCTGAATTATCATAAAGCTAATACTATCATTTGCAAGCTTTATACAACCACATCTTAGAGATGAAGGGAACATTCACTGTGTGTATATTATGTTGCTTCTTAGAAACCAAGATTTTTACACTTATGCATCTGCAAGTAGGTGTCAAACAGCCCGCGATCTGATGCATCTAGTGTTCATGCATCTATACGTGTCATGTGATAACCAAAAACATGAACATGTTCACATTTCCCAAAGAGACTGGAGACGTGGATGATTAAAAGTATCAGAAGAAGGGGAAATAGTACAATTTGTCATTCAAATTTATAAATTTAACACTGAGAACACATTGTCCTTCACACTGCCTCTGCTGGTCTGATCTCTCTAATCTTGGCGGCATTCAAAATGTGAACTCATTTGTGTTAATTTTCTGTCAAATTTAGATTACGTTGCTGGCACAATGCATACACATATCATATTCAGCCTACAAGAGATTTAAATAAGAAAAACTGGTGCCAATAACATAAATCCAAGTGTCGCTTAGGGGTTTTGTGACATGGCATCTTAAAATAAGCATTTGTTTTGGAAACAGCCTCACTGCACGGGCACACCACTGCTTTTCAGAAGACTGTTTTATAATATGAACATGTTTGTTGATAATTTAACATTAAAAAACTACTTGCTAGAGATTTGAAAATGTTGCTCATATGTTAGAGGGATAAGCAGTCAATTTAGCACTGTAAAGCCTTGCCCCTACATTTGCCATAATATGTTTCTTTAAAAAAATTTGATTTTGTTCACAATACATAATAGTTACTAATTGCCCACATGACATGAAATGCACTGCTCCTTAGTTCTGCCTGTTCCAGGTTATTTGAACCTGTGTGTTAGGACACAGTGCCTCAGCCCAGCCGGGAAGGTTGAGTGTTGGGAAGCAGTGCTTCAGTGTCAAAATAACTACCAGCAGGGGAACCAGCATAAAAACACTTCATATGAGTGTGTCAGCGCATTCAGTACTAAATGGGCTCCCTGGCAGCTTCTTCAGTGCTGCATCATGGGAAATCTCCTTGGCCAATAGACCAAGAATACATAGCTGGTGAGAGCCATGTAGCAGACACAAAGCAGCCTGTTGATTGCAATGAATGGCAACACCAGAGAGTGCAACTGCATCTATTCACACACACACACACAAACACATACACACACACACAGACACTGCAGAGGATAACATTTTAGAGCTGTGATATGCAGGAGCAGTCTGGCCTCCACCCATCCTTCCTTTTCAGAAAAAAAAACTGTACATTTCTGCACCTCACACACCCATGACAGCTGACTCACATTTCAGTGCAGCTTTCAAACTCACCGTACAAACCACATTGCATCATTTAACATCATGAGTATGTTAACATATAATTTCAACTGTCTAACACATCAGCATCCATGGTGCAAGAAAGCAACATACCATCCAAATCCACCAAATGACACGCTTCTTCTCCTTCTCAGCATTTTGTCAGACATAACTTCTCAGCAGTCTCTCCAGCTCTCAGGCTCTCTCCTCTGGGAAACGAATGCTCTGCTGTCAATTTCTGTTGTTCTCTTTTAGTATCTACTGTTGCACTTTGTCTCTCGCTGATCCAATCTCTCTACCTCCCTCTCACTCTCTCTCCTGGACTTGTCTCTATTTGTGCCCCCTATTTTCCCCTCCTTTGACTTCTTTTCCGCCTGTCTCTTTTGTCCACTCTTTTTGACCTGAAACACTGCTTGCTCCTTTGCTGTTCACACAGCCTGTTCACACACTCTCTGACTGACACATACAGGTATACTGAAGTATACACGTCTGCAGGGAGGAGGGGCATGGTGGGGAGGGACCACAGTCTCCCATCTGACCCAGTGCGTTTGTTTCCCATAAACTTGGGACTCTTGAATCATCTTTATCATCAAAACAAGCTTCGACATTTGTGGTCTGCCCACATGTTTAGCATCAGGAAATATGGTCACTTCCTTCACTGGGTGTCCTCCACAGTGTTTGCTGATTTCTCCTCATACTCTCACAACATGCAAAAACACCCATAAAACACAGTGTACTGCAGTTACAATACATCAACTGCACATGCAGCTTCCCTCTGAATATGTAAAATTTTAAATAACTGTTCATTGTTTAAATTGTAGGTTAAGTTTGCAAAGCCTTGACTCATGAAATCTATACAATATTATACTATCAACAAAAGGAAAAAGCTGAACAGCCATGCAGCAATACTGCAGTATATAGCTTCTGTAAAACTATCACAACTGTGACCAAAGGGAGTGTCCTTCTTCACGCCCCTTCCTTCTCACTCCAGAGTTGACTGGTGTCACTAGTCTCACTCTCAGTTAATGTTCACACAGTGTAATGTACCAAAATAACTCAAGAGGTTTAAGATACAAAAAAAAAAAAAAAAAACTAAATTACTAAGTACACAAGTACATGGCTGCTAGATAGATAGATAGATAGATAGATAGATAGATGGATTTCAAATCAATATAATCATATAACCTCTATATTTAGAAAAAAACATTAGAAGACAATATAGAAAAGAATAGAACAAAATGAGATTCTTGCAAGTAAACCTGAGCTACTTGCCTGACAACTACTACTACTGCTATAGATCGTACTCTCCCTCTAGTGGCTTAGAGATTACATGTGAAAATTAAAATTAATTTCTAACAGTCTTAACTGAAAGACTGATGAAATAAAAACGAAAATAAGAAAGAAGTAGGTTTCATAATGAAAAGTCCATGTTTAGCAGACAAGGATCGATATTAGTCAATAAATGCAGCTAAACATCAGTGATTTCTAGAAGAATGCTTCCAACGCAGCAACTAATGGGAAAAAGAGAAACTAACTGATTCTTATAACTGTTTCTTGATATGTGAAAACAACAAAAAAATAACTAAAAATATGTGTTGATGGCATCAGCAGAGTTTTAGCCCAAAATCCACTGGATTGTTTTTTACTAATAAAATGATTAGACAAATATCAAATTGTAAGGAATTTCACTATCCATGTGACGGTACAGTATTTCAGGTTTTCCCTCAAGTGTCAGTGGAGGCCAAACAGAGACCTAATTCATAAGGTGGTTCCCTGTGTGCTGCTGATGTACTGTTACAGTATTTTAAAACAGAGGTATTATGACAATTTGTTTTAAAGCCTCACTTTCTCACAGGATAAAACAGGATCAAGTGACTACCCCAGATGAAGCTTTATTACATCGTACTGGGATTACAAAGCTGTCGGTTGATTTTAAATCTCAGATTTACTTCTCAATCTGCTCATTCAGAGTTTCAGATTGAATTTAAAAGGGATTTAATTTCATAACACTGACTTTATTAAACAAAATATCTACAATGGCAGCAGTAGAGCACCTTGTATTCATATCAACTGTTTCATCATTTAGTTTGCTCATGCGAGTGTAAGACAAAGGATTTGACCAGCAGATGTCGCCATTTTAACTGTTTCAAAGGCTGAAAAAACGGAACCATTTTCAACACAATAGCTTCAGATTGATTCAATGCTTTGGAAAGCTTTGGTTTCTGCACAACCGCAGACTACTTGACACAGTGTCAACCTTCCAGGCAGATGAATCACTTCAGCACACAAAAACAACACGTCCCTACCACATATGAAGCTTATTTTGTCTCGATCTTGTCAGAGTGGTTTCTGCAAAAGGCTAAAATTGGCACGCAATTCATAGTCCTCGAATGTTCTTTTACCTGTTATTATTGTAAATGCTTGTTCATTCTAGACACCTTCTGACACCATCTGGAATGCATTCTAAAATTTGCATAAACTTTATTTTGTAAATAATACAAAGCAACGATGTTTAGGTTCCTGATCTCACATGTAGACCTCTTTAGACCAGGCCCAGATCCAAACCAGAGTCACAATACTTGACTTGTCAAATTAGCTCTGGATTATTGAGACTGCAAAGAATTATTTAAAAAATACACTTGTCTCCATTGATAACGTTACTGCGTTTCAGCTTGTAATGATGTCAGTGTTTGAGTATGCTTGTTTTGATTATAAGTAAATATCTGTATGGTCATTTGGCAATTTTCTCCTATTAAGATTAAGGATAATTCAAAATGATCCAAAGTTGCATTTGACTGTTTCATGTTCCTCTTTTGTTTTATTTGAGCTTCTGTTGCTTGACTCAGAAAAACACCAGGATTGAAAAACTATGGCCATGACTCCTGTGTTGATGTGTTGTTGTGTGAAAATATTCTTGTGAGTGGACCAAAACACTACATCAACCCAGAAAGGACATGGATGGAGATGGTGACAGTCAGTCCCACATCATTACACCTTTCTGTATTTTCTAAAGTTATTTACCACACATCACACAGTTTAAGACAGTAAATCTTTTATCCAGTTCCAACTGAATCATGGGAATATTTGGTGACATAACACAGTGTATATAGTGAATTACAGTGAATCGCTACCATGGAACTCAGCTCATGAAAGGTGAAAACTGCAACAAAAGTAATGTATACATTTACTTCATTACTAAACATTAGCTTACTGCCAATAGCTACTGTACCATTACAAAAAGTGAATGTTTTCTTTTAAAGTCACAATAATTTGTTGTGAAGAGCAATTGGACTTTATACTTTGTACAAACAAGCTGGCACAAGAAATGGATAGGATGCTCCTACTTAGCTTAATATTAGTCAAAGGCTAATGTTAGTTAATGTAACTTAATAGTTGAGAAAATAAGCTAACCTACTTCAAGCAACTATTCGGTTATTTTCTTGTAGGTTTATTTTATGGTAAATTAAATGGCTTGTCAACAGCAGCGAGTTTTTTGTAGCCTACCACAAGTGCTTATGTGAAGTTATAGTACAAGGGTGTTTTTTTTTTTTTTTTTATTAGTAGACAGAAGAGGCCAAATATTCATTACGGAAAAAAATCCACAGATATTGTTCTTTTCTATCAGTTTTGCCCATGTGAAAAGTCTGGCAACATTTTTACATAATATATAACCCCAGAATAAAGTTTTTGCAATAATTTTAAAGAAGGTTTATGTGTAGCAATTTGAATATTCATTTTCTCACTGCTACAAAGTGTATGGTCAGCACTGAGGGAAACTTGATACTTTGGAGGAGATCTTGGGCTTTCAGTTGCATGCGTTTTGAGTTTTGGTTTTTTTATTGTTTGTTTACAGTATGGAATACCAGGAACCTGCTTGTGAGACAGTGGTATTCGTAGAGTGGTCAGTATTGATATTTTTCTCCAAAATTGCTACTTTTGCCAAGTTTAACTCATATATTTAGTTATAGTTTTCATTGCATTCAGGTTACTCTTATTGAATTTGCTGAGAGCAAAACTACCATTCAGGTCAATGTTACAGTAGTTAAACGTTAAACTTACGGGGATCACTCTCACTGAATAAGCTGTCACTGATGGATAAGAGAGAAGTGAGTTGCAGGTTGAAAAGTGTTTTTGATATTTATAGATTAGTACAGTGCTTTGACTTCGGCTATATAGCTACTCTCGTACCTTTGGACGTTAAGTTGTGGACATTTCATGTTGATATATCATTCAAATATGCAGCTGCAGACAATGTGAAGTAAAATGTTTTATACAAAAAATGCAGCATTTTTGATATTGTTATTCCTATTATCATGTGATTAATTATTAATGTATTATGCACTCAATATTGATTTTTTAATTGTGGAAGGCCATGGTGAACAGTGTTTACTGTCCAGTGAATTAACTGATATGATACGTGGAAGTTCATCCATTGCTTTTTGTTATTTTAAATGTCTATTTGACCATTACATGAATAAAAAAATATTCTTTTAAATGAAATTTATTTCACATATTTCTGTCAAAATAGCAGAGCACCAAAGTAAAACTTAATTTGTGAAACTCTTGGCTCATTCCTATTAAGCAAAGGTGCAATATTTTAATAGATAATGCTACTATGTCTTCTTTCTAATTTACTTTTGACAGTGCTCAATATAAGAACTGTATACCAGTGCAGGTAAACACCTCAAACTACTTAGTCCTCTCTGTTTCCACATGTCTGAGACAGAGAGAGAAAATGATTGAGCTAATACAAAAACTGAGACTAAAAAAAAACATTAGAAAAAGAGACTGATACAATATTTTTCACAGTTGTATAAAATTGATTCAACATGTGTATAAAATAACTGTCAATAAACAAAATGATTTGCATTACTGTCATTGTATTTATAAGATCCTCTATAATATTTTTCCTTTAAGGTTACATTTAACAAGTGGGGAAAAAAATGAAGATGTTTGCTTTTACTTGCTTTTTTTAACATAAAAGCACATAAAATATTATCAATATGGCCTCTGATATAATAATGGTTATATTTGGCAACTTTAAAATCAACTGTTTTCAAAGGGACTATTTCTTTAGTAGGTCTTTAACAGGAAAATACTGTATAGTTATAAATGTTACACAGCAAATCCTAAGATGTTAGATAATTTTAAATCGCAAATGTATAACAGTTTCTTGTTTATGTGTTTACAAGTTAACCCACTTCCTCTTTTTATGAGATGTTAAGTTTATATTCTGTTGTTTCTTATAGCACATTGATCAATTTACAAGGATGTGTGAATCTCATTAAGGCATTTGTTAGCAAAACATTTAACAAAGATAAAAAATATATTTTTCGGTTAAGACAAATAATATTTGTTGACTTCGATACTGTGCTACTGTCTAGCCCCTTCTCTCCATTACAACACAGGAAATATAATAGGAAGTTCTGGTTTTGCGGTGACAACTGAAACTTTCATTTTCAGAGTTTAAGAGTGCACAGTCAGAATCTTATTAACCTTTGACCTTTTAGCCTTTACAACACATTTAATTCAAGCTGCATATGTGTTATGTGAGTCCTTTTATTGTCTAATAATCCCTCTGAATTATTTTCATCCTGTAACCATATGTTACAGTTTGAATCTCTTTGTAAGTGTACGTAAACATACGCATGACTAAAATTATCTTCGTTATGAGAAACAGGTTAGAGAGAAATGTTGTAAGAGGGTCACTGTGTTTTGGATGAACTGAGCTTTTAAAGATAAATGATGATAAATAAATGATGTATGCATACCGATGCAATGTCAATAAAAAAGGAATTCACTTTTATCATATCTAGTTATGCCCCTTGGAATATTTTTCAAACTTAATTAATTCACAGTTTCTTTTCTTATTTCTCAATATGTTCTCTCTCCCATCAAACCAGTTTGGTTTATTTAGTTTTGGTCCCTCATCTCACTCTCAATAAATTTTTCCCTGTCATTTAGTAGCAGTGAGACTCCACAGGCAACATGATGTTTCCATCTTTATTACTTTTGTTCCTTCCTTGCCGCCTGTCCCCTCTTCCATCTCTCTCTGCACCATGTAATAATGTATTTAGTCATTAGATGGATTCCCAGGGGGTGAGATACACCCAGACAGTCGTGCGAGATCTTTCTTTTTTTCTCTCTCTCTCTTTCTCTCTCTCTCTTTCCCTGTTTCTACCTCTCCCTCCTGTGTCTCTAATAGCTTACTTAGTGATATGAGGTTTTCCAGGAGGCTTGCTGATTTAGAGACAGAGCTGATGCTCTGCTTTCATGGCTTCTGTCTCAACCACATCCATCACCATGTATTAAAACACACACACTGACTCTCACACAGACTGGCACCAATCCTGCATACTGAACATCATCCACTGTGCAGGATCTTGGCACTTCTTTCAAAATGCAATACCTATCTGCAGACATAACGCTGTTTTCTGAAAATAATAACTTAATTATTGTTATTATTTGAGCTATCATCCTCATTGTCAAATGGTTCATGTGAATGCCACAAAACTGCAGCATCTTGGCTTTGAGTCTGGCTGGAGCTGGCTTTTGCAATATGTCATTCTCCATCTCTTCTTGTATGTTTTCTGTCTGCTTCTTCATACTATGAAATGAAGGCATGAAAGATCTTATAAAATACATGAAAATATAAAATATTTTTATGTCAAAGTTTTTTACTTCAAAGTAAAACTTGGAGAATGTTTGCTTAATGTTTAAGCTAACATGGATCATTTATTCCAATTAAAATAAAATTGGAATTATCTTGTTATCTTTGGTTAATTACACAATCACAAAGTCACAGTCATAGACAGATTAGTCTTTGGTCTTTGGTCACAACATACCCATCTATTATATTGGACCCCCGGTATGATCCAAACAGAATTATCCGATTTTAAAAGGCATAATCAAATAATGATTAGCCCTGTATTGGACTGGTGAGCTGTACAGGGTGTGCTCCACCTCTCTCCCAAGCACAGTGTGGGTATGCCCCCGCAACCTTGAACAGAATAATCAGTATAGTTAATACATGGTTGGATGGATATGAAGATACAACAATGAATAAATCTTAAATGTGTTTTTTTTTTCTTTTTCAGATAATCACATCATTAGCTGTGATTGTTGGAAAAATAAGAGTTATTAAACATTTGTGGACAGACTTCTGTATGCTTACCACAAGGACTGATATAATTAGTATCATCCATCTGCTGCTCTGAACATGATAAAACACAAAATGTTTCACCTGCTAAATGCCAAACGGCTGCTTATATAGCAGCCTGATACACATATTGTACCCAAGTAAAAATCCACACAAAAAATTAAAAGGTACACACACAGAAGCCCCTTTGATGCGATGACTTAATACAGTTATTACTGAAATCCATGTTTTTACAAATACAAATATGTAGTATGCAATATGGTTCCAGTAAGGGAAATCAGCAGTATTATTACAATCATTATTTTAACTGTAAGCACAATAGTGTAAGTAGGTAAGTAAGCTTTATTTATATAGCACTTTTCATGGATAAAAGACAGGTTTTGGGAACCATCAGGATGGTTTGACTTGAGGAACAGAGGGCTCGCTTTGAAGAGTATGAGCTCAAGAGGTCTGAGATGTACTGAGGAGCCTGTGCGTGTACTACTCTAGTTTTATAGTTTTCTCTTTTTATGTCTTCTTTCACTTCTCTTGTTTGCAGTGTGTTTTATTTCCCCTCTCCCCCTGTAGTTCTATTGATGGATTTTAGTAAAAGTGACAGCAACCCCTACCGATACACCCACTCTTCAAGATAATACACACACACACACACACATACATAAACACATACGCAATTATACACAGAAATGAATAAATAAATGTACACTAGACCCATAGACAAGATCATACACAACCACAAATGAAGCACACAATGTTAGATGTGCACACACAGTGATACTATATGTGTACACATTCATGCGCAGAAATTAACAAGCTGCAATGTTTGATGGGTGCGTGAGTCTGTCTCCACTGTGCTTTCAGACATCCACTCCCCTGTTGTTCAGTCTTTCAGATGACAGTGATCAGAGAAAAAAAAAAATTACTTCCATACCACTTCAACCAGCTCCGGTGGGCATAAGGAGACACATGCAGACTTAACATCTTGCCATTACAATGAAAGACAGACCCATGGGATTAAATGCAAATGATTAGCCCACACAAAAACAGTTTAACCATGTATACTCTCTAAACATGGCAATGTTCTGACACTATTTTATGGGGAAACACATAAATGCAAACACAAGCTGCAGAAGGTTTATGTAAATTCCACCTGCAGCTGGTGATTTATGAGTCACTGTATTGAAATTCTCACTGATGGCACTACAACATTAGGCAAAGGAATAAGAGGCAGATTAATGGCGTAGAAGACATTTATGTCAGTGTCAATTAGTACCAAATAAAAACCTGCAGAGGTGTAGAGCAAGAATCAACAGAGGTTTAGAAAGGTATCAACATTATTAGAAGAGAAATGTGACCCCAAATGAGACTTAATGATCAGATGAGCATGTGGTACAGGAAGGCATGGAGGTACAGGTAAGAAAACAGGA
Source organism: Channa argus (assembly GCF_033026475.1). NCBI lineage: Eukaryota > Metazoa > Chordata > Actinopteri > Anabantiformes > Channidae > Channa > Channa argus. Next base: position 17,828,919 of record NC_090202.1, on the reverse strand, counting down.
GGGAGAAAGGATGTGAAGTGGGAATTGTTGATAGATTGAGGTTGGATTATTGAAAGGTGTTTATTAATGAACAGATGAAGGAGAGAAGTAAGGGCAGAAGTTAATCAGGGTGTGTTTAGTTCTCTGAGTGGTGTTTAACTTTTATCAACTCTCAAGTGGGCTACTGTAAGTAGAAAGAACACAAGCACAATTATAAAAAATCATAGTGAAAAAATAATTTGCAGAAACAGAGGCAAAGACAAAAGACATAATGATTTAAAGAAGGTCCCTTTTTTTACTGCCATTAGCCAACAGAAACCACTATAGAAATGCGAGTCTGAATACGCTACACATCTCATCTTGACTGCTGCACTGTCCTCCCTACGCAAAATTCTCTGTTTGTATACATTTTTCCCCGGTATCGCACTCGGAGCTTTTTATTTCATGGCACTTTAAAGTTTTCTCCTTCGTTTTGCTGTTTTGCTGGCTTTCTGCCTGAATTGTAAGTCGCTATCAATAAAAGTGTCAAATGACAAGATGTAAGTTTAAATATACTGTATACAGTACATGCAGGTACACATTAAATTTCTTCTGGGCATGCTGGTACACATTTCAGTAATCGTGAATTTGCTCCACCTGACAAATACAGATTAGTCACCATCTATTTTGAGCATAAATGAGCAGCAATGAGTAGTAAACTAGCTGCTGAAAGGAGCATCCGTCCACCTGACACTGCAGAAATGCAAATTGTCATATCTCTTAGTCTGGGTTCGCTGAGAGCCTTTTTTTTTTTGGTTTTTGAGCACAATTTCAAGTTTTAAATCCTAAATAAATGCTTCAAAGTTGGCAAATTTGGACAGGATGCACATCTCCTACCAGATGATGATGGCATGATTGACAAAATTGATATAAATATACTAACAACGTTCTATTGTGGTAAAATAAAACACAGATTTGAATTTTCTCTGTGAACATTGGAAACTGGCAGTGAAATCCAAGCAAATCCATTAATGTGAACATTAATGGATTTGCTTGATCGTTCTTAAGACTAATGTTGAGAAACAAAACACAGACATTTTGTTTCTCATCATTTTGTTGTATATCATGTTTAAATCAAGGACAGAGAGAAAAAGAAAGGGAAGTATAAAATACAACAAAGTCAGTCGGCTACTAGCGCTAGACACTGCAGGGGACCCGAGAATCACAGGAGATTTCTTAACATAAGACGTTTTCTAAACTAAAGCCCCTATTAGTGTCCTAACACATATTATAACAAAACAAATTAGTAACATCCAGCTACTGTATATCTATGTAAAGGATGTCAATGCTCATACCATAGTGGCCTATGGAACAAAAATAATACCAATAACAATGAATGAGGTATTTCTTCATTAACAATATATATACACTCACTCAACCTATATACAACCTATAATAAATAATAATATTATATACATAATAAGACACGTAAACACATACACACACACACACGCACACACACACACACACATATATATATATATATATATATATATATATATAAGAACATACCGTATATATATGTTCTCAGCAAGAATTATTTACATTTCTTTGACTGATGCTAATACTATCAATCTCTGATTTGGTAAGAGTAAAAGATGAAATGAACAAGTAATCTCTAGCTAGATCTCCTGGAGGATGTTTAATGACTGCTATTAACACACACGGCACTTCCTCTAGAGAAACACGCTCATGAATCAAATAACATCTCTCTGCCTCCCACTGCTTTTGCTATATAAACTGCATAAACTGTACAGTGCGGATTACGTTTACTCAGGGGGACTTGTGCTGACATGTACTGTATGAGTCCATGAAAATTAGTAAATTCTCACTGGCACAGAGGAATACTAAAAATTATTGTATGCATGAGGAGATTTAGTCATATTTAAGAACAATAATATTTCACATACTATCCACAAGCACATTTTCTTGTTTTCCTATAACACTGCTAATAATAACAATCCAAGATCTAGCCATGATTTAATGTAGTCCACTTGCTTTAAAATCCCTCTTGTGGAATGAATGCATTGTATTAAGTTAGATTTATGAAAATAATTTTAAAAAGCTGCTCTCATCCACCCACTCACATATGCAGAACTATAACTTTATGCACCTCACACACCATCACATTGCAATAAATCACTCGCATGTATAAGGAATGTATTAGAGAAAATATCACTATAACCAGACATTGCAGCACTGTTGCAGCATGACACAAAAGAGAATTTGTGTCTTCCACTTGATCTCACACACACACACACACACACACACACACAAACATACACATTTAAAGTTTGGGAAAATAGAGTCAGAACACAAAGCCTTGGATTCATATTTCCACTTCTCAAGTGTTATGCAGATCACAAGTGTCATACCTCAGCTGCAAATCGCACGGTGTACTACTCCAGCTGAAGAGTTCTCATACAAATCAGCTCAGACACTCACACTCTTCCCATCAGTCATTTGGCTTCCAGTTTGTTGTTGTCAGCAGCAAAACAACAGCACCATGTCTCCACTGTGTTTCTGCTCCAGAAGAAACAAGCATGAAAGCCTTACCTCGGCTCCCCCGCAGATCCTTTGCAAGTCGGGGTGAACATCTCACATTCAGTGGATGGTGCAGCATTAGCAGTAGACCAGCTGCCAAAGCATGAGAGGTTGAGTGAGTGTGTGAGAAAAGGAAGGCAGTGAGAAAGAGAGAGAGTAGTGGGGGGGTGGGGGTACATATAGGGGGAGGATACAGCGATAAAGCTCAGGGAAGGGCAGAATTATGAGAGACAGCGAGAAAATGTGTGCTCGAATGGGTGATGGTGTTACCATGGAGAAGGCTACGCCTAAACTCCTTCAAAGCCTTTCAAGAATAAGGGAGCAAAAGAGAAAATCAGGCTTAAAAGGGAGAAAGGCAAAGACAGAAAATACAGACTTAAGGATCAAAAGAAGCAGTCAGTAGAAAGGGGAATTAATTAGAGGGTGAGGGCACATAAAAGTTAAAAGACCATGACCTGGAAAGACATGAGCTCTTGACTCCATATTAGCAGTGACAGCGGCAGCACATTGGCCTTGACAGAGGTCAGATACGGATACACGGTCCAAATGTATTTGCAGCAAACACATACAACAACAAAATGTGATATGAGAATAATGTGCTCCACAAAGTGAAGAGAGCAGTAATAGAAGCAATGATCATAATGTGATTGTAATTTGGTTTAAATATGTGCAATAAATAATTATCAAGATGTTACTTTATTGAATTGCTTATTTTTCTATTATAACCTTAAGGGAAGTAGGTTAAAGCTACCTACTTAAATTAGTTAATTCTATTTATGGATAATATTTAAGTGAAACCACATAAAAACTAACTAGCACACATCAAGTCAGAGATACTGTGCTTGTCAGATCATAACTATTCCTGCCTTACTCCTGTTCATTTTGCCCACTGTGTGTCTCTCATGTTTTAATGCTGTGGTCACTGCTGGTGCCAGTCTGCCAGTTAACCTGCTCACTTGTACCTACATCTTCCTGTATCTGCTGTTTGCCTGCCTGCCTTGGTCTTCATTATATCTTTTTAAACCACTAGATTGCATGCTTCGCATCTGCATGTGACACTTTCTCCTTATGTTCTATGACACAGACATTCTAAATGTTATCACATAAAACACCATATGTGTGTGATGACAGCTTGCAATCTTGGCAGGAAAGCCAGAGAGCAGTTTTGTAAGTTGTATTTATTTATTTATTTTGTTGTTATTCACCGAAACTTCTATAACATTTTTAATGAATCACAAAGTTCTGGTATTCACTGTGGTTACCTAGATTACATGTTGTTCCATAATTGTATGGCAGTCTAACTTTTGGGGTAAATAAAACCCTATTCTCATATCAGGAGACTGCTAAAAGGTTTTAAAAGTTACTGATTTTGGTATTTGACACACACTTAAACTTAGACAGAAACTGCCATTGACACACACAGACACACACATATATACATATAGGTATACATATATATATATACATATATATATATATATATGAATATATATACACATACACACACACACACACACACACACACACAATTAAATGGGATCATACTGTAGGTGTCAGGTATTGGATAAAGTGAATCCCCCTATTGAAGTACAAAGGATAGTCAGATCACACACGCATGCACACACACAATCACAGCACGTGATTTGTGATTGATGTGCAGCTCAGGGGCCACAGTGTTCCACTGATAGCCTAAGCACAAAAAAGAAACCGAGTCTCTCTAAACTATTCGTTATTGATCTGGTTTTCTGCCTGTGGCCATAACAACACACATCACCTCTAGAGAGAGACAGAAACAGAGGGAGGGAAGGAAAGATAGCAGGTTTAATTAAGTCTTTCCCCTCTAATGGATAGACCAAAGCAGACACAACTGAGCCCACAGGTGCACGCTCGTGCAAAGCCGCAGTCTCTGTGTCTTGACCCACCCACAGACCAGAGCGCCCTCCGTTCATTTGTTGTTTATTTTGAGGATGTGTCTTCTTTTCCTCTAATCTCTAGGCAGTTTAGTGCTCGGGGATCCTTTGTCAGTTCTAATTGGTCCTGCTGGTTGTGGTTGCCTTGGAAACCAGTTTAGAAAGTGATGGTTGGGGGTCTGGCAAAGGTTTGGATATCATCAGCTGTAATGTATGTAATGCAATAGAGCTCTAATGGATTGAACACAATACAAACTGGAGGATTTATAATATTTAAATAGGGCCAGGCTGGTGTTGGCTTGTGACAGCTGTTGCATACTGTCATAGTAACAAGTCCTCCACAGGCCTAAATCTGTCTCTGTGAGCTTCAGTAACAAGCATCGTGTCTGAGTTTTTGTCAGGGTGAGAGCTGATACCAAAGCCTTATGTTGGGAAGGTGGAGTTTATGGATCCTAACATATATGTAGGAACTCATTTCAATCCTCAAGCACTGGTGACACAAAAAAGTGTAAATCGTATCATCACGTTGACCATAACAGTGTGTTAACTTAACATTAGCCAGTCAGGTGACACCTACCTTTATACAGATCCAAATAATGATAACTATGAATTCTGTTGTTCATTGAAATTACTTAGGCTGTTCTGCTCCAATACCTCTGTCTATTTCTCCTTATGTGTTTCTTACATGACTTCTTTCTAATATGTCCCTTTGGTGCATTTAAACTACAAGTGATTTGAGTTAAAATGATACAGTAGATGTGTACCGTAAAGCTGAGGGCCTTCAATTCTTATAAAGAAAAATCAGAAAAAAACAGTCAGCGGCGACTTTTGAAGCTACTTGAAGTGTTGTTATTTGCGAGCCTGGATCGCACACAAGGGAAAACATTCAGTGTGATGTTAATGAGAACTTATTAATAACTAATTGAAAGGAGTGGATAGACTGCCTGTAGTGAAATCACCTTAGGATATTAGGATACTGATGGCTGCATTTTGTAACAACTATTTGAAATAATGTATTATTTTGGCCACAAGGTGGGTTGTTTCAGGAAAAAATTAACTTTTCTGTAACATGTTTTTAATACAGCCTCCTGCCACAAAAGTTAGTTGTATTAGTGTCTTTGCTGGTTGCTGTTGTTGTGTGCCTTGACCTTGTGATGTCGAGAACAGTCCAGCAGACTTGTCTCATCCAGGCTAGACAGGCTGTGACACCACAGACGCAACCCTGGCTTGTCCTCAAATGACAAACACTAACCGATTAAAAAAAAAAACACACCTACTGCATGTTACACTACAGTAAAGGCAATATTCCATCATCAAATAGATCACACTGCATTGAGTAGACTTACGTACAGTATAGGCACAAGTGGAGGATCCAACAATTCTGGGATAGGAGTTGCTATAACACAATTCACTGGCCACTGCTGAAGTGCATTTTAATCTTAGTGTGTGTGTGTATGTATGCATATTTTTAAATGTATTATGAACACTTCAGGATTCAGTCCTTATCAAAATCATTTGTTTTCTATATTGTCACGTAGAGAGCAGGAACCTGTCACAGCAGCACAGAACAAAGGTTGACTGTATGAAAAGGGCACGCTAATGTTAAACAACATGGAATCACAAAAGAGCCTGAGTACAAACAGCTATTTAGGCAAAAGAGAGGGAGAGAGGCACAGAAATAAAAGGTTAGGTGTTACAAGGAGATGTTGAGCTCCTCGTTATAAGGCACACATAGCTTTTTATTTGCCCATAAGACATATTAAGCATTTTGTTTTTATTCAAAGTTTTCTTCTATTAACTTGAAGTCATTTTTACCGTATACTTTGCACTAAGATCTTTTTCTTAATTTTAGTTATAGAGTATATTTGTGGTACATAATAGCCCAAGCGGTGTGTTACAGTCACTGTGTACCGTGCACATGCAAGAATCATACAAATACTCTTCTATATTAATCTATTAAAGAAACATTTAAGATCAAAAGATAAATATACTGCATGACTCAACACAAACACAAACTTTTAAAAAAGCAAAGGAGCAGGTGCCTCTCATGAGTTATGAAATCATCTGATGCAAGAAGGTGATGTGTGTCATTCACTGGCGTGGTACCACAATGTGTGTGACAGATGGTAAATAGATAGATAGAGCCCACCCCAAATGACACAGTTTATCTGTCATTGCACACTGAAAACAAAATAACTTAAAGCAAACTATAACCCTAATTGATTGTCCATGGAAAAATACACGCATTTCAAAATACATTTACATACATTTAAATAGTACTCAAAGGTTTTAAAAGTATGACCAAAGGTTTCCCCTAGTACCAATCAGTAACAGCTTTTAAAAACAACTATTAAAAAAACAGGTAAAAAGAGGGCTGCTGTGGCACAGTGATCATGTTGAAGCAATGTATCCAAACACATATCTAAATTATGGCTGAGTAAAGCAGTGCATCAGGATCATTTGTGAGCTCATGGAGATAATTGCCAGATGGCCTGTAGACATATTCACTTGCACTAGGTGGCAGAAAAAGACCAGGTGAAAGTGAATGCTATACTGAAAAACATACTGAATGTGAATCAGTCTCTCACTCACATGATTCATTCAATTGCTCACTTAGAATCTGGATGATGTGATAATAATGTGCTATGTTTTGCGTTGTTAAAATACAAGGAAGCTGAAATTCTGAACTTCCTTTTCATATTTATATTTTGATATGAAACCCAAAGGGCTTTATTGCAAATAAACGGTACATTTATGTCCTGTCTGACATGTTGTTACTCTCAGTTTTACTGATCTTGAGGATCCAAATCATGGAGAAGATTCCATTTCCATCATCTGTCTGTCACAGGCAGAGATGTTAAAATGTTTACATGAAATATTGATGTTTGCTCGATACTGGAATACTGAATTAATATCTGTGTTTATGTGCTCTCACACACTTTTCTTACCTTCATACAAAAATACACAGATAGCACAAACTTGACATCTTCTGTCACCTACATAGCACAGTAGCAAACACATAATCACAGATATATGTTAGATCAAGGACAGAATAAAGACAATGAACTGGTTAACACCACCATTTTAGAAATGTAATTATGACAGCCACGTGTCATGACAAATCTCCCTTTTTGTGAGTATGCTGAATCCCATAATGCTTTTAAATGTTCTCACATTGTCCACACTTTCAGAGTTTCCAAATGTGATGTGCAGGCATCTTTTTTTTGGTATCTATACACATTATGTCTTAAGTATGCTTTTTTATCCACACAGGTTTTTGATTAAAATGTATAGATGACATTTTTTTTGTGAAAAGTAAAGCTAATTTTTTATAAGTTGTACATGAGGCAAAGGTTCTCACATGACTCATCTAGGATGTTATATATGTGTATTGCAAATTAACTTCTTTTTATATAGCCTTTATGTGGGGTTGGTAGAAGGTAGACGTATTTTACAAAACACAGTGCAACATTGAAAAGCAAAGTTTGCATGATGGAGTAAATCTGCATACATACTGTTTTACACAAGGATGATTTTAACCAGGACATAATGTTAAAAATAGGCCAGTACCTTTTATAATGGTGGTTACCATTCCAGGCATGGAGCCATGACACAGCCTTCATAGCCAGAGGCTCCCACTCTTCTAAAGAAAGTCACATGGAACAAGCACAGCAGGACAAAAATTCAAAGAGAAAAAACAAGGCTAGGAGGGTACAACAGAGCAGGTGATCAGACCTACATCTTAACTATATTCTTGTCCCCTGTAGTATTACTGATCGCTGATAATGTCTTTGTCTTAACTTCAACTTATTAAGATTTTTTAAATCATTTGTTGCAGAAGTTTAATGATAGTCCAATATGTTTTACTCTTAAATAAAGTAGCAGTAAATAAATCAGTTCAGCATCTCTGGACTGAACGTGTGTCCTTCAGCCAATCTGACAGTACACAAAAATTTAATATCTTGTAAGTTGCATTTTTATTTTACTTAATCATAATTACTTCAAATGAACAGAACAGAACAGAAATTTGAATTGAATTTGTAAAATTGCTGGTTAAATGAGGGAAACTATTAGCGGTCTACCTACCATGGCCTGGGTTTTTCCTGTGTTGTGATACTGAAGAGGATTCGGAGATGAGCTGCTCTCTACTTTAGCGATTAGACAAGGAGAAGGAATTTGAGCAGAGAAATACAGACTGTAGGGCACCAGAAAGGCTGGACCAGATGTCACCTGGGCTTTGGCAGCTTCACTTCCATTTAACATATTCACAGATGAGAAATTGTATATTTAAAAATGTATTACACACTTAAATGCTTTTCTCTGTTTGCATCATACAGATTCCAGAGAATGAAAAGTGCAATTTCATTAGTTTCTCTCAATTGCTGTGTTTATTAAATTTGGAATCCTCTTATTCGTCATCATCACCTTCTTAGCACAGCATGAATCTTTTCCTGCAAATGTATTAAAATGTTTCCATTTGTTACATAATTTTACGTCATTCATTAACCCAGAACTTTATTGAATAAACTTTGTTAAACATTTTTTCCAACTGATAAAATTAGTTGCTGTATGTTTGTGGGGTATGTTGCGCTGTAAAAAAAGGACAAAGCACCAACAAAAGCATAGGGAAAGCAGAGTAGCATGAACCCAGAGACTGGCTGCTCCTCTGTTTCATATGAGGTCCACTGGACCCAGGTGTATCCCAAACTGCTGATTACCCTCACAGGTCTGCAGCTTTGAAGACAGAAAGCAGTGCATACCAAATATACTCAAAAAACTCAAACAGAGGGGCCGTCGCACAAGAATGAACCGAGAAACCTTTCTTCAGAAATCTTTTTTTTCCAGTTTTTCAACAGTGCCATCTCAAAAAATTGCAGGTGCCGAGTGCAGCAGCGTTTGTTGTCTGTAGAAAAACACTGTGGCATATTAGGATATTGAGAGCTGTAATTTGTTTTCCATTGTGTAGAGACTGAAATAATGTATTGGTTTGACCACAAGTTGTGTTGTTTGAGGGGAAGAATGAGCTTTAGTTTTGTGTTTTCAATGTTTTGTTAGAGCAAGAACATTTTGCAAAAAAAAATTGTTATTTTGGACAGAGATCTTATAGTTTGGCTTGTCTCTGAGCGTTTTTGATATGACTTCAGAGTGGATAGAGGTGCGTAAGCAAATGGGAAAAACTGTAATATTGACAGGAAAATCAGATGCAGTACAAGTGATCTTAAACAAGCTCACAACAGTTTAGAATCTCACAACATAATTCTTTGTAAGTTTGGCCTTGTTTTTCTACCTTGAGGTTGGTAGCGAGGGTTGAGCACAGCAGGCAGACAAAACCTCAGCCCGTCATCAGCCTGCACAGCCAGCTCAGTGACATACTCAAGCCTGATGGAGGCGCTCTCTCCTGGAGGAAGACTCCCCACACTCAGAGAAAATATATCTGGACTCGGGTCACTCTCCTCCAACAGGAAGGCCTGCTGACCGGAGCTCAGCGCATCATCATACTCCTCACGAGCCTGGAGTACAGATGAGTCACAGTCACTATGTTTACTGCTTTTTCAGACCCATTACAGTGAGTAAGTCTTTACTGTCCAGCTCACCTGCTGCTTCTCCTTCACCTCAGCTACAATCTCTGTCTGTCCAATCTTAGCACTGAAATGACAGACAGCAGCATCTCCAGGCAGAGGGAAGACAAAAACAGCCTCTAGTGGTTTGTCCTCCTTGTTCTCGTAGTTCAGAGTGGAGACCACTGTAGCTACATGGTCCCTCACCTCTAGCTCCACATCAATGCCTTCAGACAAAACGAAAAACAAGGTAAACATCAAAACAAATACATGTATATATATTCATAATCATTTTTTTCAAAACATCAAAACAAATACATGTATATATATTCATAATCATTTTTTTCCCTACACTTAAACATCAAACTATGATTCCATTATGATCAGAAAACCTCCTTTGCTGCCTCCATGTGGCCCAACCACAAAATAAATACATAACTGTGTTGTGTGTGATGTGTGAATGCTCCAGTATTGACAGTAGATACCCTAATCTTTATTATTATTGTTGTTGTTGTTGTTGTTATTTTTATTATTATTATTATCTCTGACTATCCAAATCTAGTCAGTGCATCCTTTAATCCTTCTGTGCCAAATTTGAAAAAATTCAAAGCAATGGGACGGGCAGAAGGAAACTAAGTGCTGTTTTTTTATTGCATTATAATACATCTTTTCGTTTGTCTCTTAATGTAATAACCTAGATGGGATGCAACGTGGGCTAGATGGGTCTTCTAGGTTAAATCTATTCATTTAGGTAATTAATGGATGTGACGTAACCCATTCGGAGAGGGTCTCTTTCATAATAAGGAAACCACACATACAATGAGATTTAACAACAAGTTTCACTTGGCATAGTGTGATGGCCACACTCTATTTGAGTTATGAATACCTTAAATATACACAATTTAGTTGATCCATCAATCGCCCACTAAATGTTCTGGATGGATTAGACATAAACCGTGAATTATGTTGTGATTTCTGCAGTTAATCACCTTGTTAGAAAACAGCATGTTATGGAATAAGTACTTAAACATTAACCAGTTTGACATGTGCATGGTTTAGAGAAGGTCAAATTAAGTTGATCTGTGAAGGTTGTAGTGCATCTTAGGTGCATTTTTAAAATTTCACTCAAAAGTTGAATGTCCATAACTTTTTGTGAATAGAGTATAATAAGGTGTTCCGAACCCAAATCTATACTGTATACTGTTTGCTCTTATTGATAGTTCCCGATAACTTAAGAAACCATATAATATTCCTTTCTGATTACATTTCCTACAAGAAATTTTGTGTCTATGTATGGCCACTTTAGTTACAACACAAGTACAGTACATATTATGTGTCCTGATGCCTGAAACCATTTCTTGAACTTTTGCCTGGAGCGTTTAAGTCACCTGGTTTAAGAGTGAAGCTGGAGTTTTTAGGATCATCAATGGTATCCCCTTCTCTCTGCCATGTCCGCTGTTGCTGCCGCTGCCACTGCTGAGCTGTAGATCACCTTGTCTTCATTGTAAAACAGTCAGTAGTGGAGAAAACTAAAAACTTTTGTTTCTTTACTTAATGCATTGCTTTGGCTTTACCATACATACATCAGAAAATGGGTGCAGAAAGGTAAAGGGCCTCCAACTCTTAGTTTTAGGTCTGCTTGTTGGAATTTTATTTATGTTTTGGGTCTATTTTATGATATTTACTGTCTGTTTTTAGTAATATCACAGCAATTTCTCGCCTTTTAACTGAGCTCTTTCAAATAAGACACATGAACACTAACTTCAGACCTCTGGCCCCAGGGACAAAGACTTTCTCTGTATTGTTTTGTCATAAATCAAACTAAAGAAATCAAAATTTAGTTATGTATATAAAATTCAAGTAACATGCCAGTCGACATTTGTTTATATTTCCTCAGATACTTTTGCCTCTCACCACATTTTATGACTAGGCTCTTTCAGACTCAAAATTAATTAAAGCCAATTAAAGTCGCCATGCAAGAAATGCAGTGAGATGGTATTAATTCACAGTATTGAGATTATGTTTCATAAGTCTGAGGAAGTGGAATAAATTAATGTGGAAGGGCTATTTTCACATTCATAAACATATAACCACACATACATTTGTTCAAAGAACAGGGGGGCATAATCATCCTCCAGTGACTGATAAACAACAGGACAGAGCAACTGGTGAAGTACGGTAAGAAAGATAAGCTAGCATGAGGATAAATAAATAGCAGCTTTTTTCTCAGAGAAACCATTTTATAGTGAATGGGGGTATGTAAAGTTAATTCAACTCTGCAGAAATTGAATTAGTGGTTGTAGAAAGATAAAACATATTCTCAGAACAACTGTGTCTGATATATAGATTCTGATCTAAGTAGTGACTATATAGTGGTAGAAGAACTAATAAAATGTAAAAATCCTTTACATTAGCTCATTTTGAATTTGATGGTAAAAGAAAAACATTTCAAAAAATGTTGGAAGAGGGGCAACAAAAGGTTGGAAAAGTAATTGACGCAGGAAATCAAAAGCAAATGGCAGAGCATTGGACAACTAATGAGACTAATTGGCAACAGGTCAGTAACATGACAGAGGAGCATTTCAAAGAATGTAAAGACAGGCAGGGGTTCACCAATCTGTGACCAAAAATTGTGGAAAAATTTCAGAAAAATGTTCTTCAACCTAAAATTGTGAAGATCCCATCATCTACAGCATATAATATGATTCCCTGCTGGACATCACTGCATGGGCTCAGAAACACTTCCAGAAATCACTGTCTGTGAAAACAGTTCACTGTGCAATCTACAAATGCTGTATCATGCAAAGAAGAAGCCACATGTGAACACGTTACTGAAATGCCACCATGTTCTCTGGGCCAAAAACTAATTTAAAATGGTCTAAGGCAAAATGGAAACATTTTCAGTGGACAGATGACTCGACGGCGTGTCCTTTGGACTAGAGAGAAGAGCGACCATTCAGCTTGTTATGAGCGGACAGTTCAAAAGGCTGGAAAGGCACCGTCAATGCTGAAAACTTCAAAGAGGTTTTAGAGCAACATATGCTCCCATCTAGACAACGTCTCTTTTCAGGGAAGGCCTTGCATATTTTAGCAAGACAATGCTAAACCACATAATACATCCATCACAACAGATTTGCTTTGCAGAACCAGAAACAAAAGCCCAGGACTATTAAGCAGCTAGAATCCTGTGTCAGAGAAGAATGGGAAAACATTCCTAACATTCCTAAAACACTAGCGACTGGTCTCCTTACTTCTTCGACATTTACAGACACTGGTAAAAAACGAAGGGATGCTACACGATGATAAACATCACCCCGTTCCAACCTTTTTTGAGATATGTTGCTGCCATCAAATTCAAAATATTTTCCATTAAAAGATACAATTTCTCAGTTTCAACATCGGATATGTTGTTTATGTTCTATTGTGAACAAAATATGGGTTGATGAGATTTGCAAATCATTGCATTCTGTTTTGAATTAGGTTTTACACATCGTCCCAACTTTCTTGATTTGGGGTTGTATAATCATTGTTCTCAGATGTGTCTAATTAGCTGCAGCAACAGGAAACATCACATCCTTAATTAGATCACATTTACACTGCAAATACACAACATACACAAAAAGATCTTAGAATTGATATGGATTGTGATACTGAGACACTTTGAGCCTTTTCTGTAAATATTTGGAAAGATGTGCAAGCTCAAGGCAGCACTTCAAGTGTTTTAGAGTAACATCTCTGGTCTTCTGGTTTCACTATTCCTGAAACTGCATCCAATTAATTTCCCACCTTACAAAAATAAGTGTTTTAATTTCTTAACTACTTTGCACTTCCACCTTTCCAGCTATTTGAAGATTACAACTGGTTTACAACCTAATTATGAGGTCACTAAATTGTGTTTAAAGACAGATGTCATGAATTTAATGTCAGTGAAACTTTGCACCTTAATTAAATAAATATTACCACACATACAGTTTTATACATACATCACTGCAAAAGAACAATTTTGAGTAGAGGTGGAATTTAATTCTTGTTTTTATTATTATTATGCACACATCACCTTCATTATACAGTACCTCAACTTTTTTCTCACAAGGGTTTTCTTAACTGGTCGGCTTTTTAATTTGCTACTTAACATTTTTTTCTGTAGTATTGTGTAAACTATAATAAAATAGCACTTTTCTACCCATTGGCACTCAAAGTGCTACACACACACACACAGCAACTAAGTTGGGGTTCAGTGTCTTGCTCAAGGACACTTTGACATGTTTGACTGAACCAACAACTGCGAGATTGGTGGACAACCGCTCTACCTTCCTGCGCCACAGTCGCCCCTACTGTTTATTAACGAAGCACAGTGCATATACATTAAGGCACACACTATAACAGAGGTAGATGAAGCAAAAAGTAACAGGCAATTTAAAGGCTGTAGGATGGAGTAAATCCGTATGTGTACCAATCTCAAAGTAAAAGTGGGTCGAGTTAAAACTTCAGAATCCCAACATGTCTTTCTGCACTGTGCAGCCCAGCAGTGCATTTCCAGCTTCCACACACTCTTTCACAGATGGTGCTGGGGGAAAAAAAATAAAACAAATCATCACCATCACACTGTGCTTGACTGAATGTAACAACTGATTTCAACCAAACACTGTTAAAAATGAAAAACACACATTCATTTGGTATTACCATTTTGAGCACGGAGCCATGACACCGCCTTCATAGCCAGAAACTCCCACTCCTCCTTAGCATCTGTGTTGAAACCATGAAGCCAGATCAGAGCCAGAACTGTTGCCCACACATCCTTGTTGACCTAATAAAAGATAAATAAATAAAATAAAAAGATGTTGAGAAGAAAAATATTTAACACAATAAATTAAAATAGAACCACATACACAAACGTTTTTACATGAGATATTCATACTCTAACATTATGGTTAACAATAATTGTAAGCAAGGAATTAAAAATATCACTGGACGCCATCATACCAAGTATCTCAGCCCTGACATTATTGTCATTCTTACTGTACATCTTAGCCTCATAAAAGGAAAAAGACTATAATTATTATTATTGTGATTTAAGGCAATTCAACTATGTTTGCCAACACTGAAGGACGAATATACAGTAAATCACAACTTCCTCAAATTCTTCTACAGACTAATTTCAGCTGATTTGTTTTTGTCTAGTCTAGGATTTCTGCAAATGCAATAAACGAAAGCATAATTTTTGTTGGTCCTTTGTTTGATGTTGTTTTCTATAGAATATTTACAATTTTCCTGTTTTTGAATTCCATTCCCACAAACTTGAGAAGTACCACTATTCATCAGTATTTTATCTTTGATGATACTCACCGATGCAGGCTTTGGCTTCTCCACCTCCTCACTGGTCTTTCCAAGGGCAGCAGCCAGAGCTGGATCTAGCAGCCAGCAGCCTGACGCCTTCTGAAGGGATACCAGCTGCAGCAAAGGGTCTCTGCGAGGCTGCTTTGGCACAACAGCTGCTTGATAGTTTTCAACAATCCCTTAGGAGAGGGGAGGAAAAAAATCTCAAGAAAATAAACAGAAAACAAAAATCATATGATTCTATTGGTTTGAGTTTTTTCTTACATCTTGCCTGTTTGCTACTAATGAGACTATTAGTGCAGCTAATTACAGCCGGTGTTATCAAAGAGTTAGCATCCATTTTAGCCACTGTACTTGTCCAAATCATTCCCAGGTATAATTAGCCTACATGTATAAAGCTTTGTTCTGTATTTTTCAAAAACATTTATCAATTAAAATAAATATAATAAATAAATAAATAAATGCTACCTGATAATATATAGAGTTTTAACTTTAAAATTAGAGTTTCAGTTTCATAAGTTTGTTCTAGACTAGAAGAATGTATGCCATACCCTTTGAATTTTAAAGAATAGAAGTACAATACGCATCTGAGAGCTTCACAAATTGTATTACAAACATTTTTCATTGTCATTCATCTGTATAAAAAGAATCAATACATATTCACAAGTATACAAAATAAATAAACTACTGAAAGAAACTAAATACCTTCATCATCAGTTTCATCGTCAAATTCATCAGACATGGCACATTGATATGAAGAGAAAGCACACTGAGCTGTTTTACAAAAGAAATATATTGTTAATATAAAGCATAGTAAAATAAAATAATTATACTGTATATTTGTGTAATCACAACTTGTGCAGTGCCCTAAATGTGTCTTGTTGCATTGAGCTGCTGTGTTTTTGACCCTGGATACAATACACAAAGCAGGAGACCAGATTTGTGCATGTTAGCATTAGATACTCTAATGTAGCATTAGTAGCATTAGTGATAATGAATAATAGACTGCAAAAATGCTTAATTATGAAGCAACAAGTGGCCATTTGTATTTCTGTGCTTGATGAATGTAGAAATGCACCAGTGTGGGTACAGGATGAAAGTGAATGTTTTACTCACCCAAATTTAACCTGGGAGCAGGCATCGCACAGCATCTCATCATCATCATCACTGAGAAAAGACAAGAGTAGGATATGAAACAAGATCATTAGCTCTGCCAAAAACTACAAATATATTAACTGCAGTGGGCACAATTTAGTCATGTAAAGCTTCAATTTATTTTTTTACAGGCTGATGTGCTGTTCTGCACTGATCTTTAAAATATCTCCAAACCTACGCAATTAATTTATTACTTTGCCATATCAACTTATTTCTATAAAAATGAAGAAATATTGTATTATCACTGATGCCCATATAAGTTTGTCTTTTTCTTTTTTTCCATTTTAACCATTTTATGGTTTTATAACACAACATCAATAGAGTTGACGGAAATTGCAGAGGCGGGATTTCAGCAGAGATCCTCATAATGGACACAAAGCACCAGTGTTTCAGCTCGTTGTTCCCACACAAAGGCATTTTTAAAATGCCTTTGTGTGATACTGCTGGATAATAATAGAAAGTATGGTTTACTGCAGCCCGTATGCATGGATACTGGTCTAGCTGGTCAAAGTTTTTTGCAGAAGTTACTATTACAATTATTTAGACTAGACATATATACTATTAACTTGGGTAGAATTGATCTAAGGATCCACCATTTCCAAAAGATACTTATGATAAATGTGTCAAGCAGAAATTATGGCTAACGATTATTGTAAGCAAGGAATTAAAAATAAGACACGCCAAGATCCTGAGCCAGATTTGAACCTGAGTTACTGTGACTATGCGGCATGTGCTCTAGCCATTCGGCTACCAAGAACATTCCCCAACTTTTTTTCTTTTGACTGTTGACAAAACATTATAAATTATTATGATGATATAATTATGGAAAAGATACAAAATTTTCTTAAAAATATCAGTGTTTCTTTTTTCTTTTATGCCAAAAACAGTAGCTTTTTTTTTTTGTACTGAGCGGGGAATTAGTCAGCTCATACACATGCAGCATGCATGACATGATTG
Source organism: Channa argus (assembly GCF_033026475.1). Classification (NCBI taxonomy): domain Eukaryota; kingdom Metazoa; phylum Chordata; class Actinopteri; order Anabantiformes; family Channidae; genus Channa; species Channa argus. Next base: position 17,811,440 of record NC_090202.1, on the reverse strand, counting down.
CACTGGACAGGTTACCCGATTATTGATTTTTCCTTAAAAAAATAAAAAATAAATAAATTACAAAATATACTCACTGGGTACTGGAACATTTCTCCGCACCAGAGGTCCTTGAATTGTCTCATTGTTGCCTTTGTTGACAGCAATGAAGGCAGTGTAGGCACTACTCACTCCTGATTGGACACTGAGGTCTACCACCGTCTTTTTGACTTCGTCATCCGGCTTTCCTCCATCTTCTCCTTTCTCCATCTCCAGTGAGCGAATGAGAGTGCGAGCACCCAACCTGTGGACTGCTAATCTGCAAACGGGACAGAGGAGAAAACACTTACATTCCTTTATGTCAGTATGTTAACATGCCCACACTTTTCATCTTACCATGTTGATACTAATCAGTTATACATTTCCTGTATTTACTCTTTTCCTGTATTAACATCTGCTATTTAGCGTTACATGTAATTGGTTTTGGAGATATTTGGTAGGTATAAACAAAAGTTTTGAGGTGAAAATTTTCAGATCACTAAAGTTCTTACAAATTCTCCTCACAGAACCATACAGATCTCAACGTAATCCCATTGCAGTTCACCCAAGATTTTTTCCAGATCTGTCATTCCTAAGTTAAACTTAGGAATGTTTGACTACCTTTACAAAAACCCAAAATGTTTTCAGTGCACCTTCATGTTTTCTATAAATACTCAAGTATGCCAAGTATGTTGGCAGAGGTAACGCACACATACAGACATCCAGACGAGCTCCGTGCAGCTCTTTGATGCCTTTATCTAGGGGAAAAGTGTTTAACATGTTTTACCCAGTTTCCTCTGCTGGTTTCAGACTGAAGTGTAACTGGTTCTGAGAGAGGTGACCTGCCAGGCTGTACTTCACTGTCACAGAGCCCTCAGATGCCTCTGAACTCTGAGGAGTATTACAGTTTTTGAAATCAATAACTACATAATAATCACTGGTAATTGAAATTTTCTAACCTGAAAAATCTAACCCTTATATTTTGGTGTTGCTCCTACCTGTCCAGTCAGCTGGGCATAAACCAATGACCTCTGACCCTGGAAAATTGTTGTGATTGGTGGCGAGAGAACAGTGACAGACACTCCTTTTGGTAAATCCCATGTGACTGAGATGTTTTCCACAGCTGGTTGCAGAGCAAATCGCAGTGACTGCATCACCTGATGAGTAAAAATGTTTTGAGAAAAAAAACATTTACATATATTAGCAATCATGTCCTTGAAAAAAAGGTGTTGTTGCATTTTTTATGTTTATCTTACTTTGGTTTGCATCCTGTCATTTCCTGTGATGAACTGAGCGTGACCACCTCCTTCCTTGGCCAACCCATTGATGAGAGCAGAGCTGGCCCCTTCCCCAATCCCAAAAGAGAAACACCTGCAACACAGCAGCGTGTTTTAGCACAGACACACAGCATTAGAACGTGGGGCATGTTATGGGAAATGTGTGGGTGTTTGGCATGTTTTTGTGGCGTCACCTGTGGGAACCTGAATTCTTCTTTACCAGATCTAGAATTTCTTTGGTGTTACCCACCTCTCCATCAGTGAACACAAATATCTGGGGGGAGAATTTCCACACAATTTGCTGAGTATTGTGCGTGGGTGGTTTTAACAAAGAATTATGACTAACAACAAAGGAATGCTATGTGTGACCTTCAAACATGCCTGTTTGTTTAAGGTGAATGTTCTACTGTGAGAGAATAGTTGGGAGTTATTCAGCGAATCAGACATCTGCACCCAACTAGGCCATATTAAGCATGACATATTTCATTCTATTCTTTGTTTGACAATTGACAGTTTCAATTATCAAGGAAAAACACAATCTGAACTTAAACCTACACACAGAGCCATCTCTGGAACCAAACACCAGAACAGGGTCTTGACTGCCCCATTCTGAATTTACATAGGGTGAAGGGTGTGGGTGTAGGTGTACTGACAAACCCTACTTGAGTCCCTCTCAGTCTTTCTCTAGGAACAAGGAACTGAGTTGCTAAGATGAAGACCCCGCACGCCTTCAATAACGTAGCTTCGCCGTAGCTGTCACTTTTAAAGCCATTTCCATGTATTAATTATTATTGTTTGTGACTAATGAAATTCATGCAAATGTGTAAAATTTTGAAAAGTCAAAGTGACTTTCAGGATCAAAACAGTACCCATCAATTCCATCCATGGGACCTGTGTCATATACATAACACAAAGATTTTAGTTTATGGACCTGAAGTTAAAATTTTTTAGCCTTAGGCAGACTTTTGGTCCTTCGATCACATTCAGTCGAAAAACCCTGGCTTTAAAACACTGATATTCGGCCCCATGTCTTGTGTAAGAAGAGGAGCAGAGTCATCTGATGGTCATTTAGCTTGATGGGATCACATATCTTGGTGGCCTGCCAGACACCTATTCTGTTGATGCACAGTCAAGAAGTAAACTCACCCACCAAAAACCTTGGCCCCTCCGAGCTTGCCATTCACAGCCTTATCTGAATTAAACACACGTTTTTGCCAAACCTGATATAAACCCATGCGGCATCTTGCTACTGGACTGATGTGCTCATCATGGAATATACAAACATGAGATAAATGTACCTAAAAACACGGGTTGATCTTGAGCTACAGAGAGAAAAAGCATGGTGGTTAATATTCCCTCACCCTGTGGTCATGAGCTTTGAATATCAAGTACAAAATGAAATCAGAGATAGTAAGGGCTAAAATTGGTTTCTTACAGAGGCTGTTAGAGCTAACCTTTAAGAGATAATTTGAGTGGTTCAGACATCCAGAAAGCTTTTGAGTAGGCTGCTGCTCTTTTGCTTTATGGTTAGGGTTAGGGTTTCCCTTTTGAAGCGTTCAGGCACATGTAACTTAAAGGAGTCCTAAAACAAGTTTGAAAGTTTGCATAATCCACCTGGCATGACTACTCCTGTCAGACATGCATGGTTATGGAGAAGCCGGAGCCAACTTGCTTAGCCTGCTGCTACAGTGACCCGGATGCAAGTGTTAAATGGCTGAAATTTTGAACCAAAACAGAAAAACTAAAGTTTGTCCTTTCTTGAACCTAGAACATTTCACAGCACAATCGTGAACCCAAATGCTATCAAAATTTCAATAACTCACTTAATACTCTTGCATTTGCTCTGTGTGCTAGACACAAAAATAAAAGAACAGCACATTTTAAGGTCATGAACATATAAAACTATGAAAGCATCATTGTTCTCTCTTTAAAATAGAGTCCTTACTTTTGATTCCATTAATATTGCTGAATAAATATATACTGACACAAAAGTCTTACAGAACCAATGTAACATAACATGTTTGTGTGTATGTGAGAGAGAGAGAGTGTGACTGTGTTACTTGTCGAGGTTGATTGGGAATGCAGGACTGGCTGTAAATGTGTTTTAGGGGCTCAAGGATCTCAGTCCCTCCCAGATTAGCATCCATCTTTTCAACTTTCTTCAAGGCCTCCTCCATGGTCGTCTCACTGTACTCCACACTCTTACTGCCATCAGAAACACACAATTATTAGTGTGGATATTTAACTTGACGCCACAATTCTGCCCATCCTTTTAAAAGTACAACAACAATCTTTCCCTAAATGTAAGCATGTCAAAGTACAGTTGTTGCTAATAAGAGTCACTCACGGGAAGATGGATTCATAAGTGGATCCAAAACTGTAGATGTTGAAATAGCAGCCCATCGGTAAGCTCTTCAGCAGGAGCAGCAGAGTGTCCTTGGAAGAAAACATTAGAAATAATGAAGACTACTGTGGGAGACGGACATCCAGTATATATACAGTGAACAGTTTTTAATACCCTGGCATTCCCAATACGAGTCTCTTCCTGCTTGCTATTATTGCTAGGACAGTCCATACTCCCAGATCGATCCAGTAAGAAAACAAACTCTCCACATGAGGCGACTGTAGACATCACAGCCTTGGGGAACTCAGGGTACAGGTTCACCATCACCACTGGATCACCCATCAGAGTGCCTGAAACACACAGGACAGATCACAAATCTGCTTTATATGGCAACACATTTAACCAATCGAGTTTTCTCAAGTAAAATTACTTTTCTCTTACATGTATGTAATGACATTAGTATTAAAGTAATAAACCTCTTGATAGTAAAGTTACAGCCACAATAATTAGGACTCACCAGGCTTAGCAGAGGCCTGTCCTGCTTCCACCACAGCAGTGGGTTGGTGGGCATCTTTGTAATAAATCAGCAGCTCAACATCTCTGTCAAACTTGTGTCCTGCAGCCAACCTCACCTACAGGACACAAAACACATTCTCATGAATATTAAGTTCCACATTGTGTCCCAGTATTGAGGAACTCAGCAGACACATTAGCAGTCTACCTACCATGGCCTGGGTTTGCTCTGTGTTCAGATACTGGAGAGGATCCAGAGAACAGCTGGACTCTACTTTAGTGACTGGATGAGGAGAAGACACTCGAGCAGAGAAAGACAGACTGTAGGGCACCAGAGAGGCTGGGACAGACGTCACCTGGACACTGGCAGCTTCACTGCCTGTAAACAAGTTTAACTATAAAATGATGACTGCATGTTCCTGATATGCCCCAATTTCACCTCCCTCCCAAACATAATTCTTTGTAAGTTTGGACTTGTTTTTCTACCTTGAGGTTGGTAGCGAGGGTTGAGCACAGCAGGCAGACAAAACCTCAGCCCGTCATCAGCCTGCACAGCCAGCTCAGTGACATACTCCAGCCTGATGGAGGCGCTCTCTCCTGGAGGAAGACTCCCCACACTCAGAGAAAATATATCTGGACTCTGGTCACTCTCCTCCAACAGGAAGGCCTGCTGACCGGAGCTCAGCGCATCATCATACTCCTCACGAGCCTGGAGTACAGATGAGTCACAGTCACTATGTTTACTGCTTTTTCAGACCCATTACAGTGAGTAAGTCTTTACTGTCCAGCTCACCTGCTGCTTCTCCTTCACCTCAGCTACAATCTCTGTCTGTCCAATCTTAGCAATGAAATGACAGACAGCAGCATCTCCAGGCAGAGGGAAGACAAAAACAGCCTCTAGTGGTTTGTCCTCCTTGTTCTCGTAGTTCAGAGTGGAAACGACTGTAGCTACATGGTCCCTCACCTCCAGCTCCACATCAATGCTCTTCAAAGGAACTGATCGAGAAGCAAAAATAAAAATATGCATCATATACCCAGTATAAGAACTTCTGTCCTCTGTGGATGCAAACAATTGTCAATTATATTTACTGAGCTTTCTTTAATACACACTGTAATCATTGCATTTTAACCAAATTAGAGCATTTATCTGTTTACCAAGCTATAAACACTATGTTTACTTAAAAAAAAGTTAGTCACAAATCTGACATTTTTGTTCCATACCTGGCTCCTTGTCAGGAGTTATCAAACCACAGCAGTTCATGACTGGACCTGTAGAAAAATAATTAAAAGGGCCTTTTTGTTAATGACAGTTACTTTATACTGGTGTGGTCACAGTGGGTAACCATTCATAGTGGTCTTTGACCCTGGAGACTAAAGTTTACATTCCACACCCTGCATATATTTGGATTTAGCTGATAATCACAAGTTAGGTGAGGTTACACAAACATGATATGTGCAATTTAATTTCTCTAAATAATGCAGTGATTTATAAATGTGAATTGTGAGAGAACACCAATTCAATTCATTAATGACGTGTTTTTCTGGCTTTGTGTCACCAAATGCCCTCTCTTGTTTATAAATGACCACAAGTACCTTCTGATCCCACAGTATATGACTTTGTGCAGTTTGTTTGTATGTAATCATTTACTAGTTCACAAAGTAGTAATCAGCCATGACATTATGAAAACTGCTGTAGGAACATGCTACTTTGTTATACACAGTACTGAGATCATGTTTAATATCATGAAGCTTTTATGCGAAGTTAGCCACTTTGAACAGTCAGCTAATACCACATTAATTTTACATTCACATTAATTGTAACCAAGTCTAACCCCTAAAAAAAAAAATAAATAAATAAAAAGAAAGAAAGAAAGAAAAAGAAAAAGAAAAAAAACTTTGTCAGCAGTTGATTACTTTACTCCCCCTGGCTGAATTTAAAATGTCCCTTTAGGTGGTGGTTTAGGTGGTGGTTCCATTTCTTAGCACCGGTGAGTAACTGTCCCATTGTATTTTCAACACTATCTCAAAGAAAATAGGCCTCAGTCAATTTTCTTGTACTTTGTTTTCAAATATGTAAGTTTCAATCACTATTTTCAATGTGTCAATCAATGCTTTTAATGCTTTCAACAGGAATTCAGCCTTTCGATCTCCTTTATTTCAATCAGACTTTTATTCCTTATTTACTGAACTTAATGTTCATTTTCTTATAAACACGCTCTTAAATGGAAGCTTGTAATAACTCCGATAATAATCAAGGATCTTCGCTGCATCTCTGAGGCCTGCATTGCAGTGCTCTTACAACGCCTCACTTCCTGCTTCTCTATCAGCTCGGTTTTTTTTTTTTTTGATTTTATTGTTTTCTACAGCTATTATTTTGACAGCTGTTTACATGTTTAAATTCGCTGATCAAAATAGAAATGACCTGCGGAATGCAACTTGACCTTCCTGTTTGCCGTTATATTTACAACTTATTTAATGTTCCCTAAGACAAACAGAGACGAGACAAACTTACCTGTGTTTAGTGTCCGAGACAGTTTCACCGCAGTTCTCTCGTCGAAATACGTGGAGGCAACTGCTAAGATGGTAGAGTGTAAACGGGCAACGCACATATACTGTTTTTGTTGGCTGGTACAGGGAAGAAACACCACCAGCCCATGGACCAGACACGCCTTCAGGGTACGCTCGATTTCTTTACCAAGGACCGGGTGTTTGTGTTGCACAGTAAACACCCACTCGCCATTATTTTAGGTACACCTGTACAATCCAGCACAGCAGCTCTGTCATGAATTTTACTTTTACATGGTTATAATTTCTCGGTTTTTAAGCTGAAACTCTCTGTTTATTATTGAGGTCAGAGTGGGTATTAGAGTCATACTGGAGTGCATTGTAAAAACAGGTGGTTCTAAAGTCTTGGCCCCCTCATTCATTTTAGATAAGGTAGACCTTATTTAAGAGACAACATTCTTATTCTAAGAGACATAATTAGTTGCTGAGCTCTTTTTCCTCTGGTTTCAATACAAACAAAATAATTTCTGAATCTGAGTTAAGTGTCCTGGTATGGTTTCAACACTGCACACACAAGAAAATAGGCCTTAATCAATTTTCTTGGACTTTGTTTTCAAATATTTCAACTTCCAATCCCTTTTCAGACTTTCAGACCTTCAAATAATACTTTAAATACTTTCAATAGGAATTCAATTTCTTAGGTTAAAATCAGACTTTCAATCTTCTTCTTTTTAGTCAGACTAAGAAAACAGACCAGGAGCAAAAAGGTTTCAACAAATAATTTGTCGAGATGAACAGTATGAAACTTTTACATTTTCTTAATATCTGTGCTTCCTTGCAGTTTAGCTAATAAAAATAAAAACTTTTTCAGATTGTGAAGGAAATTGAACCCAAACAGTGCCGTGCTATTTAGGTGAGGGCCACTAGTCATTTTGGTCATTAAGTGTGTTTTACAGTGAGCAGCATAGCACAGCTTTACTGTAAGTGATTACAATGGCAAAGAAACACACTGTGCAACTGCCAATTGTTGTAATATCTTTTATTAATTTTGGTTTTCTTATCACATGCTAAGTGCTAACAATGATGACATCATCAATTACGTCACACAACTGCCTTTGAAGCTTAAGGCTTACTGGTTTGCCTAACCAGTAAATAAGGAGCCAACATTTTGTTTCAGCTATTTTGGCAGAAACAGCTTTTTTCAGCTTTGCTTGGAAAATCCTTTCAGCATTGAAGGATTCACATTACATTTTCTTTTTGCAAATGCTTAGTTAGGTTTAACTTTGACTACTTTGACTTTTACTCCAAAACATGTAGGAGAAAATATCAATATTATGTTGGCAAGTTGTGTTACTTTACATTTTTACAAAATAGCACTTTTTCTAGAATCGCATCACTAACCCAATCCACACAAGCAGGCATAGCATCAGTACCTCCTTGTATGGCCTTATTTAAAAACTCTTTTGAAATATTCTGTTTTGGCAAATACGACAGTTGTTGTCTATGGAAAAGCTATTTGTCTCCCGTAGCCGTCAAATCCAGTTCACAAGTTTCACTACAGCCACTACATGTCATATTTTCATCCATGGCATCTCTGCTCTATCATCCTCAGTTAGACACAGAGCAAGGGATGGAGAGAGAAGCTGCAAAATAAAATCCAAAACCATAATCTCACTCTCTGGTTTATTTGTAGTATGTTCCCAGTTTAGAACCTCTCTGGCACCTGTATCAGGGCTCATAAGCTTCACAGGGAAATACATCAATAAATAAATAATTGAATTAATGCATTAATGTAATTAATTAAAATAAAAAAACGAAATAATGAATAAACATATTTGATTATTTATTTCTATATTTTTCATCATATTTTTTGACCATATGTGTTTATTTTTACATTTATGGATTGGCTGATTGTTTATTGATGGACTCATTCATTCATTCATATTTAGTTCATTAACTGATTGATTTAAACATTTATTCAGTTGTGCATTTCTTCTTCAGGTCGAAAATTTGCTTCCACCTTCATAAATTAATTAAAAGTTAACTGTAATTTTGGATGGAAAAGAAAAACTTTAGTGCATTGAAAATTGTGTTAAAAGAATTCTCTTTTTGACATTTCAAAATAAGGGCATATGTTTGCACCCAGTGGAAATTTTTTTCCCTGTGTACATTTTGGGCGCCAACACACCAGTGCACAAATAGTTTTTCACATCCCCATACTCCAATTCTTACATGCAAAGGCAAGTAAAATGCTGGCACTAGTAAAGGTGTCGATCTGACAAAAACAAAACTCTAGTTTTGAAACTTTTTGTCGTGACCAATTGTTGTATTTTGTTTATGTTTTGTGTCTTGGCCTTCTCTGCTCTTGATGTACACACACACACACGCACACACACAACTTTGTCCAAACCGGCAGATTATCCATGCAAAGATTGTATATACTGTAATCTCTCCCCAACTGTTATTTGTTTATGACTATATGAAGTTAAAAACAGTATAAACAAAAGTTACATAGTTGGCATTTTTTTAGACTTAAATAAACACTCTATTTATAAACAAATAATTATCATTAACATAAAGTTAATTTTATGTGAAAAGGTTTAAAACCACTCTACTCTGAGTTAGTATTCCAGTCTGGCCACCCCAGTTATAACATTTGCTGATCCTACCTTGCTCACTCTACCTCACTACTTCTCAGGCTCCTTGTTTGCACCCGGCCTTTGCAAACATTTCATGCCTGTTCTTTATGACTTCGTTCCGGAACCCACATACATCCATGGCAATACTGTTGTACTTCAGGCCTAATATGTCTTTTACATTCTGCCTAAAACTGCCTCCTCCTGCTGCATTACTTTAGACAAATGTATTTGGAGTAAGTGGTTTCTGCTTTGTTAATACTTATCATGTTACCTCGCTCTTGTTAGTAGAACAAGTTCTACAAGTTTTAAGTTCATTGTTCATGCTGAGAGCAGTTATCTAACTTTCTTGTTCACATAAGAACAGTTAGGTTTTTGTGTATGTTGTACTAATTTTACTAGATATTTTTTTTCTTTTTGTATTTGTAGTTTTGGGATATTTCGTCCATCTCTGCCAATCTGTGCCCAAGTATCCATTCATTAAATAAAACCTTCTTCAACATTTCAGAACCCCAGGAAGTCTTTCTGCAACTTGCAGCCCAGCAGTGTATTTCCAGCTTCTAAGCACTCTGTCATATAAGGTTCTGAAAAAAAAAAAGAAGATTCATCAGAAGAGTTTAAATTTATCAACACACAGTCACTGCTTCTTATTGTGGATATTACCGTTCTGAGCATGAAGCCATGACACTGCCTTTGCAGCCAGAATCTCCCACTCCTCTTTAGCATCCATCTTAAAACCATGAAGCCAAATCAGAGCCAGGGTGGTGGCCCAGACTTCCTGGCTGACCTTGTTTAGCAGATCGCAGAACAAGGAGAAAAGAAAAATATAAAAAAGAACAATTTCACAAAATGTACAGCTTACTTTAGTGGCCCCTATTATTTTTGTTTTGGTGTAAGCGGTGTTAGTCTGATATGGACACGTCAGATTAACACCTCATTTTCTCCAAGTGAGGAGAAAGAGTTACATATTTCAATTGTAAGTTATTTAAGAGCATCCAACTCTCATTGCACAAAGTGTATATTGTGCAATAGTAGTGATAGAAGCAATGAAAACATGTGTAATAGTCAAAGTTGTTTCATTAAAAATAGGTAGGTGGAATAATTCACATGAACTCTTGCTCTGAGTAGCACATAACAAACATTCCACATTAAAAGTTGCCAGTAGCTGTAGGAAGCCTGTCAGCAGCTGTAGCTTTTGAGCAAAACCTCTGTAAGTTTTCCTAACAATGGAGGTTTCTAATACCAGTTCATTTGATTGGCAGAAGGGAGTAAATGAGATCTTTTGCTTGGCTTACAGTGGTATAGACCTCCTCCTGTTCTAAATTACTATGTTCTGTGTCGTCTTCACTCTCCTCTTCATGTGGGTTTGTGTTGCTATACGTGCATTCACACTGTATAGAAGAAAGCTGCCTCCTGCTGCCAAACAGATATGAGTTTGCCATGATCTGACCCTCATACTCACTTCCTGCCCTGGACTTTTATTTTGTACCTCCTTTTCTCCACTTCCTGTCCCCAGTTTATTTCTACACCTTCATCACTCATCAACAGTCACAATAGGTTTCACATGTTCACCTGCCTTTTAAAACCCCGTTCTTGGTTCCCTGTTGCATCATTGTTTGTGTCACCCATGCCACACACTGTTTTCGAGTTTGCCCATTTCATGTTTTTTTTTTTGAAACCCTGAATCTTGTTGCTGTGGACTAATGTTATTGAGTTCCTGGTCTGAGGTTTGGTTACTGTTTTGTCATTCTTATTTGTAGCTCTGTCACGCTTACTTCATAGTTAGTTAAATATCAGCTGGATTCTTTTGTTTTCAAGTCAAGTCAAGCTTTATTGTCAGTTCTTCCACATGTACAGTACATACATTTAGGGAACTGAAATTGCATTTCTTTCGGATCCATGGTGCTTACAGGTAGTTCTAACAGTGGAGCCTAAGATCTATATCACATAAATATAAAAATATAAAATACACTATACAATTCAACTACACAATAAGAGCATTGGAGAGTACACTAATAAAAATACAATACAAAGTACAATAAAGTAAAAGCAGCGCAAGGCACATGGCAGATGGAGTGCAAACCAGTAAAGTGTAAATCAGTGCAGGTAAGAGAATTAGTGCAAAAATGGCTTATTCAGACTGGCAAAGACTGGCAGAGTGCAGAGGGCTCAAGAGCAGTTCTTTAAATTAAGTTTACATGTGAGGTAGCAGGGGGTTATAGTTCTGTGCCTGTACAGTACAGTACTAAGGCCGAAGAGGGAAGGGGGGGCAAGTTCGGGAGCGAGTTCAGCTTCCTGACAGCCTGATGGATGAAGCTGTCCTTCAACCTGCTGGTCCTGGCCTGTAGGCTCCGCATTCTCCTCCCAGATGGCAGCAGGCTGAAGAAGCTGTGTGACGGGTGACCCGCAAAGCCCTCTGCATTGCGGGTGAGACGGGTTCCATAAATGTCCTGGAGGGAGGGGAGAGAGACACCAATCATCTTCTCAGCTGCTCTCACTATGCGTTGTAGAGTCTTCCGGCAGGAGGCGTTGCAGGCCCCATACCACACAGTGATGCAGCTCGTTAGAATGCTCTCGATGGTGCCTCTGTAGAAGGTGTACATGATGGGGGACGGGGCTCTGGCTCTTCTCAGTTTGCGGAGGAAGTAGAGACGCTGCTGTGATTTTTTGGCTAGTGCTGCAGTGTTGTCGGTCCAGGAGAGGTCCTCTGTGATGTGCACCCCCAGAAACTTGGTGCTGCTCACCCTCTCCACATTAGCACCGTTGATGGTTAGAGGTATGTGCTGGATGAGCGCTCTCCTGAAGTCAACAACCATCTCTTTCATCTTCTCCACATTCAGAGAGAGATTGTTGTCACTGCACCACCCGGCCAGGCATCTCACCTCGCTCCTGTAGTTTGTCTCATCGTTGTTGCTAATGAGACCCACCACAGACATGTCATCCGCAAACTTAATGAAGAGGTTGGAGTTGTTTGATGGTGTGCAGTCATGGGTCAGCAGGGTGAAGAGAAGGGGGCTCAGCACACATCCTTGGGGCGCCCCAGTGTTCAGTGTGATAGTGCTGGATGTGTTACTGCCGACCCGTACTGCCTGAGGTCTTCCAGTTAGAAAGTCCAACAGCCGGTTGCACAGCGAAGTGTTGAGCCCCAGCCGGACCAGTTTGTGAATGAGCTGTTGAGGGATGATAGTGTTGAATGCTGAGCTGAAGTCTATGAACAGCATTCTGACGTATGAGTTCTTTTTATCTAGATGTGTGAGTGCTTTGTAAGGGCTTTGTAAGCTCCTCTCTGTGTGCTGTAAACATGGTCTAAGATGTTATTTCCTCGAGTTGGAAAGTTAATGTGTTGGTGTATTTTTGGAAACACACTCTTTAAGTCTGCATGGTTGAAGTCCCCAGCTATGATGAGAAAAGCATCAGGGTGGGCTGTCTGCTGCTCACTGATGTACTGGTGCAGTTCATTAAGTGTGTCGTTCCTGCTGCTGATGTTGTTGTTCGGGGGAATGTAAACAGAAACGAGCAGTATAGCATGACCAGTATAGCATGTCAGCTGATCGAGCTGAATGGCGCCGTCTGGAACGCTGTTGCTAAGCCACGTTTCCGTAAACACAAAAACACAGCAGTCTCTTCCAGTCCTCTGAGTTTTGCTTCCCGACCTGCTTTGTTAGAGCAAGCTTTCTATTTCTGCTCTGTACTCTTGATGCTAATTGTCACTTTATTTCCACTTGATCAGTGCACATCTAAGTTTTGGTTTTGTTTCCTTCGTAATCACTAGATGTCTCTTAAGGTCCGCATCCACGTTAACCCTCTTTGTTGAAGTTATTTGTACTTTGATGTTCCATGTAATAAGTTAACTTAGTTTCTTGGTTCATGTAGTGAGTTGTGTTTCTGTATTGCTGTCTGTTAGTCTAGTCCCCATTGTTATTCTTCACTCTTTGTTCTGTTTGATTATTAAAGATTCCCCTACATCATACATCCCTCTCTTTGTGTTACTTTTGGGTCCACATGAATGTCATGGTACATTTATGCCAGCAGAACCAGTATATCAATAGTTTAAGATGTGTTATGTTATTTCATATTATATAGATCCTGCAAACAATCTGTTAATACATAAAGTTTATACAATTCCGCTATTATTTAGTAATATTATATTCAGTATTGACTCACTGAGGCAGGCTTTGTCTTCTCCACCTCCTCACTGGTCCTTCCTAGTGCAGCAGCCAGAGCTGGATCAAGCAACCAGCAGCCAGACGCTTTCTGGAGACCAACCAGCTTCAGTAAATTGTCTCTGGGTGGCTGCTTGTGCAATTGGGTATCTGAAGAAGTAAAAAAATAAAAAAAACTGCAAAATTAAAATGATCAATATACATCATTCCATGTTATGTTATGTTTTTTTTCTGCTTTCTACTCCACACTATATCAACACATACTGCAGATACATACTGTAATAAGTGGTTTTATAGTCACACAGTAAATGTTCTGGATGGCGTGCTTGTATAATTGTTATGCACAGTATATCTTGTACAACTGTCTGTATTTCTATTTGTCAGGCGATGGACATGTTATGATAAATTAAAAACCTATATTAATAGAATTTGCAGAAACATTGGATGTTGTTTCAGATTTCTAGAACCAGCAAAATGCAGTACCATGTAGCTTTGAAGTTTGACTGTAATCGGCACCATCCGTCTGCAGAGACCTATCACTCGGTTTCCAGAGGACGGCCCTTAGCTTCTTCTTAATACGGGAGAAGAAGCTTATGTCAGACTCTAAAATACAAAGGTGGTCTGTAGAGGGAGTAGAAAGACCACAGTCTGTTACTGCATACTGCCTTTGTGTTAACCAACAACTCTAACAAAAATACACATAAGAGCCACATTGTGTGTTTTTGTAAAATATTCCTTCAGAATAAACACCCCATAGGTATATTTCTCTCAGCTGTATAAACAGGTAAAAACACCCTTGAGAACGTGCTTACATAAAGTCCTTCCAGATTTTTTCATCACATGATTTTAAACCCAAAATATCTCCTATGTTTTAGATAGGTTCCCATTGGCCTGCAGGATAACAGACTGCCCAAAAGCCTCAGATCTGACAGTAAGGTTTCCAAACCAGTAGTAATGCCATAACACAGCATCCTTCCATCGTGAGTGAGACACCTTTACAAAGTGTGACCTGTCTGATGTCACTGACATGCATAGTAGTACAGTAGAACTAAGAACTAACAAATCCTTGGGGTAATACAGAATATTGGGGTAATACAATATTATCAGTAGTACTACAGTAGTATCAGAAAAGACTGAATTCATTTTTACCTACTGTGACTTATTTGATAAAAAAGGAACAATACTACTATATTCATCTTCTGCTAAGCAATTTTTAAAAGTAAAAAGTGGATGAATTGTGTTAAATGCAGAAACAAAACAAACTAGCACAAGCGTCATGATTTTTCTAAATACTTCAAAAAAGCCAAAATCATTAGTGTTGTGGTGTCTTAAATAATCAAACTTTCTCTGCTCCATACACAATTAGTTTGTCATGATTCTCACCAAGAATTTCATCATAATATAAGGTAAATGATACTTAACTACTTTTTTCATGAACTAAAGATCTATTAGCTTCAAGGATTGCTACGCCTTCCCTTATCGAATCAACAGTGTGCACTGGAAAGACAAGTAAAAAAATAAATCAGTATTAGTATGTGAAAGATGTACTTAAAATATTCAAAAATTCATGTTTGACAAACATGTAGGGTTTCTGGCCGGAGAAAACCATTTGCTGCTAACAGACTTAGTTTTACATTCTGTTGTGACAGCAGAGAAGACACAGATATGTTCAAGCTGCTGCTGCTCTGCCATACAACACAATGGCAGCAGTGCTCAGATCCCATTTAGATCCCATTTCTTATTTGTTCTCAGCCAAAGAAAGGAGTTGTGATACTTACTTAAAGGACTTCCAGCTGGAAAAGAGAAGTGACAAAACAAAGTAAAGACTAAAATTAACAAAAAAGTAAAGTACTGGTCTCTAAGCTTAGTACAATAACTTA
Source organism: Channa argus (assembly GCF_033026475.1). NCBI lineage: Eukaryota > Metazoa > Chordata > Actinopteri > Anabantiformes > Channidae > Channa > Channa argus. The sequence continues at coordinate 17,796,107 of NC_090202.1, read as the reverse complement.
CAAGTAGTAAAATATATTCATGATTTTCCAATATTGAAAAGTATTTCAAATACTGTAAAAGCAACTTTTTACAAACACACACAGGCTTGTTAACAAGAGCATTTGCAAAAACGCTGTAAACACAGAATATGTAAATACTAGCTCTTGTCTATACATTAAATGCAAACAATTATTTAATTTATAAGTTGTCTAATGACTTTTTCTGATATGGCACTTACTGGCTACTGGAATTGCTCTGTGCAATAAAGGTCCCTGAATCACTTTGCCATCACTTTTCATCACAGCAATGAAGGCAGTGAAAGAACTGCTCACTCCTGATTGGACACTGAGCTCCACCACCTTCTCCTTTACTCCTCCATCTTGATGCTCTCTCTCTTCCATCTCCAGGGAGCGAATTAGGGTCTGAGCACCCAACCTGTGGATTGTTAATCTGTAATGCAGAGAGGAGTAAACTCAGATGAAGCTTCATGTGTCTGAGTAAAATATATTTATACCTAATGTTAAAAAGAAAGAATTAAAAACATACCAAAACAGTTGACCATAATGTCGAGGTTTTTAAGGTCAACATCCAGTGCTTAATTTTATTTTTTTACTAAAAACATGTGTTACCCAGTATCCTCTGCTGGTTTCAGACTGAAGCGTAGCTGGTTCTGAGTTAGATAACCTGCCAGGCTGTACTTCACCCTCACAGAGCCCTCAGCTGCCTCTGAACTCTGACAGAGCATCACAGTGGTAAATGACTGTATTTACATACCAATGAATACATAATGTATAAATGTAGATATTATACAGTTACTCCTACCTGTCCAGTCAGCTGGGCATAAACCAGTGACCTCTGACCCTGGAAAATGGTTGTGATTGGTGGAGAGAGAACAGTGACAGACACTCCTTTTGGTAAATCCCATGTGACTGAGATGTTTTCCACAGCTGGTTGAAGAGCAAATCGCATTGACTGCATCACCTGGAGTATCACAAGTTTACAAAGAATTGACAGACACTTTGAGTTTCTACCTATTTCAACTGTGATCTCTGTCTAAAAACTGTTTCATTGGGTTGTTTCACATCAAATCTTTTTGTGTTTTTGTCTTTCTTACTTTGGTTTGCATCCGGTCAGTTCCTGTGATGAACTGAGCGTGACCTCTTCCTTCCTTGGCCAACCCATTGATGAGAGCAGAGCTGGCCCCTTCCCCAATCCCAAAAGAGAAACACCTGCAACACAGTAATGTTGATTTTAACATACACAGCACTAGAACATGGGACGTATTGTAAACTGAACATTATCGTTTTGTCATGTTTGTGGTTTCACCTGTGAGAAAATGAATTTTTCTTCACCAGATCTAAGACTTCTTTGGTGTTTCCCACTTCTCCATCGGTAAAGACAAATAGCTAAGAATGAGATTTTTACACATAAGTAATGTCACACTCAGAAGTAGTTGCAGTATGTGTCTATAGGCACTGTTACAGTTTACAACAGTGGACCACAGATAAGTATTAATGTCTGTATTATTATTATTGTATTATATGTGTATTATTGTGTGTGTAAGTGTATTACTTGTCGAGGTTGATTGGGAATGCAGGACTGGCTATAAATGTGTTTGAGGGGCCTTAAGATCTCAGTCCCTCCCAGATTAGCATCCATCGTTTCAACTGTCTGCAAGGCCTCCTCCATGGTCGTCTCACTGTACTCCACACTCTTACTGCCATCAGAAACACACAAACTTTTTTAAAAAGTAAAGTATACATATACATGTAAAATACGTTTCATGACATTAATGCACTCATAAACAAAAAAGCTCATCTATCATTTAGCTATAACCATTAACCAGGGTCACAGTGATGCAGGATACAAACACAGCTCACACTGGAAAAGAGGCAGAACTGAGGTGAAGTGAGTCACTCACGGGAAGATGGATTCATAAGTGGACCCAAAACTGTAGATGTTGAAATAGCAGCCCATCGGTAAGCTCTTCAGCAGGAGCAGCAAAGTGTCCTTGGAAGAAGACATTAGAAATAATGAAGACCACGGTGTCAGAGTTACATCAAGTATATATACAGTGAACAGTTTTTAATACCCTGGCATTCCCAATACGAGTCTCTTCCTGCTTGCTATTATTGCTAGAACAGCCCATACTCCCAGATCGATCCAGTAAGAGAACAAACTCTCCACATGAGGCGACTGTAGACATCACAGCCTTGGGGAACTCAGGGTACAGGCTCACCATCACCACTGGATCACCCATCAGAGTGCCTGAAACACACAGGACAGATCACAAATCTGCTTTGTATGGCAACACATTTAACCAATCGAGTTTTCTCAAGTAAAATTACTTATCTCTTACATGTATGTAATGACATTAGTATTAAAGTAATAAACCTCTTGATAGTAAAGTTACAGCCTCAATAATTAGGACTCACCAGGCTTAACAGAGGCCTGTCCTGCCTCCACCACAGCAGTGGGTTGGTGGGCATCTTTGTAATAAATCAGCAGCTCAACATCTCTGTCAAACTTGTGTCCTGCAGCCAACCTCACCTACAGGAAACAAAACACATTCATGAATATTAAGTTTTGAGGAACTCAGCAGACACATTAGCAGTCTACCTACCATGGCCTGGGTTTGCTCTGTGTTCAGATACTGGAGAGGACCCAGAGAACAGCTGGACTCTACTTTAGTGACTGGATGAGAAGAGGACACTCGAGCAGAGAAAGAAAGACTGTAGGGCACCAGAGAGGCTGGGACAGACGTCACCTGGACACTGGCAGCTTCACTACCTGTAAACAAGTTTAATTATAAAATGAATACTGCATATTCTTGATATGCCCCAATTTCACCTCCCTCCCAAACATAGTTCTTTGTAAGTTTGGACTCGTTTTCTACCTTGAGGTTGGTAGCGAGGGTTGAGCACAGCAGGCAGACAAAACCTCAGCCCGTCATCACCCTGCACAGCCAGCTCAGTGACATACTCCAGCCTGATGGAGGAGCTCTCTCCTGGAGGAAGACTTCCCACACTCAGAGAAAATATATCTGGACTCTGGTCACTCTCCTCCAACAGGAAGGCCTGCTGACCGGAGCTCAGCGCATCATCATACTCCTCACGAGCCTGGAGTACAGATGAGTCACAGTCACTATGTTTACTGCTTTTTCAGACCCATTACAGTGAGTAAGTCTTTACTGTCCAGCTCACCTGCTGCTTCTCCTTCACCTCAGCTACAATCTCTGTCTGTCCAATCTTAGCACTGAAATGACAGACAGCAGCATCTCCAGGCAGAGGGAAGACAAAAACAGCCTCTAGTGGTTTGTCCTCCTTGTTCTCGTAGTTCAGAGTGGAGACCACTGTAGATACATGGTCCCTCACCTCTAGCTCCACATCAATGCTCTTCAGAGGAACTGAGAAACAAGGAAGACAACAAATCAAACAAATAATGTATGTTTGACAACACATTTTATGATACAATGATGGTGCTGCTTCTAAAACTGTTTTTAAGAATGTTCTGACCCTGCTGCTCTAGAAAACCGTATGTATTTATTTTGATTAGAAATGTTTACTTGCAGCCTCTCTGTGTGTCAACCATGCAGATCCATAATTGTACTGTCACGATTCCTTCCCTGGTTCAATTTATTTTGACCAGTTTTTTGCACCGTCACTGTCTGCTAATGTCTCACTCCCTGGAGCTCCTGATTTACTTTAAAATTCACCAGATGTCCCCACTCTTTCCTCTGTGTTGTAGTTATTCACAACCATTTCCATTAACAGAACTGACCTGTTTAATACACCTATACATTTGCCAGATCATAATTGCTTCTTCCTTTTTGTTCTCTCCCTTTTCTGGATTCATATTCCTGCTAAACTGCTTGTTACAAATTCCTGTATCAATTACTTTGTCTGCCTGCTGCCCTTGTTCACTTTTTAAACTTTCAAACACATATTGTGTCACTGATGTATGTCTCCACAAACCTGTTAAGTTGCAGTTTACTTTTATGTCAGTTCAGACTCAAATTCTCATGAACACAAGTTCATCCATGAGTCCAAGTAAAGGTTTGTGCCAGTCACATCTTTGACTGCAAAAGTTAATTCAAAGTGGACATTTGGGCCAAATTTTAAGAAATTCCCTCAAGGCACTGCTCCAATGTCAAGTTCACAAGAACAGAGAGAAAGAAGGGACAGATGTAAGGTCACAGTGACCCAGATATTTGATCTCCAAAATCTAATCAGTTTATCCTTGTGTAAAAATTTAAATTTGGGTTGAATTTCAATACGTTCCTCCAAGGCATTACTGAGATGCTCACAAGAACAGGTTGGACAACCTGAAAACATTATGACTCTGGCACAGTAAAATGTCATCTCAGTGAATCTATATCCCTGCCCTGTATTTTTGGTCCTTGCCCTGTTCCACTGTACTGAGACACTCACAGCTTAATTCACTACCAGTAATGATTCACATGCAGGAAGGAAATCAAAAACCTGACCCGAAACATTTATGATGAAATCTATTTATACATAATTATTTGTTTGATATTATTAATTTCACAGGGAGCTAATCACTGAAAGCAATAACGTTTTGTATTAGTTTGGAATTAAGGAAAAAAATGTCGGAAATTCTTCACAGTACCTGGTTCCTTGTGGGCAGTCACCAGACCACAGCAGTTCATCTTTGTACCTATGTGACAGACAGAAACTTAACAGGAAAATGCATCTTTAAGGCCAGTATAAATTCAGAAGGGTGAGGGTTATTTTAGCCCTGTTTCCCTATAGATCTCTGTTTTATATTTATGTTTCAGTCTAAAGTATATTGGTTCAGAAAACACATATCTTCTTATTTTCAGTAAGCACTGTCAGTTTTTGTTGCTTCATAACGCATCTGTTTGATTCAGTAAGTTCTCAACCCAGCTGTTTTTTTTCCTCTTATAACTGGAGTGAAAACAACAACCTCTATGAGCTGATGAGCTGAAATGTGCGTAGTGCGTATTTGGCTGAAAGTGCGTTACCTGCCTTGGAAAAAAGACTGATGTGTCCAGGTCCGTCTGGTGGTTTGCTCCTGCAGTAAACACAGAAGCGGTTATATACCTGTAGAGAGATGCAGTTCACAACAGCGGCAACTCAATCACGCTTTAGGAGTACGCTTGATTTATATGACTAGCAGCGCCAGGAGGGTGGAGCTATGGCAGAGTTTCAATACTGCAACTGCGTCAGTGGAAAACTACAGCACACAACAGTGACAAGTTTGATTAGAACTGCACATCATTTTCTGCTTCGTAAGATTATAATAAAGCAACACACTGAGATTTAAAGTGTTGTTTTAGATACTTTGCAGTAACTTATCCTTGTCTCTCACCACATTTCTTGACTAACTCAGACATACAATATTCAATGCATGTTGTCTAAATGTGAAATTAATTCCATTATTCAGCAGCAATGGTCTGTGGGTCCCATAAGGGTTAAAATTGGCTGAAATATGGTTTTTAGCACATTTGTCCAAGTGTTCCTTGTTGGTCCCAGGTCTTCAAATGTGAGGTTTCAGGTGAGATCCTGGAGCCCAGTGCACATATGGGCCCCTGAGTTGTAGCCTAGATGGGGGACACATGGGACACATGTATAACTCATGTGGGCCCCACATTTAAGCCTATGAAATTCTATTTGAATCCACCTGCATAGGTGGCGCCCTGACAAACATTGCATAAGCTCATCAAAAACGATGACACAGCAAATGTGAACTATATTCAAAGAGGTCCAACAAAATGTTTGTGTCCGTGACTTATTTTATTTTTTAATCCGTAATCCTGTAATCGATCCTTTGGACTGTTTAAAAATGCCATGAACATTCAATGAACCCACACTTTCTACACCTGGGTTCACTAAGCTGATTTTCTCATCCTGGCTTGATAAACATGCAACAGATGCACTGGTGCACCAGGATGCACTGGTTCCACTATGTCTAGCCTTTCCTTTTCAGTTTCCCTGGATAATCTACTTTTGAAATGCATCATTAGAAACACATAGTACATAAATTTGTCATTAACCCCTATGTTGGTAAAGAGATTCATGGCCTTGTAACAAAAATGAAGAAAGCATTGAGAAAATAAGGTTTGCAAATAAAAACCTAAATGTATAAGTTTCAAATTTTAATACACTTTTCTTTAAAGGCAAATACACTAGTCCATTCAAGACAGCCTACAAAACACAGTATTGAATGCCAGCCCAGGTGCAGGGGTCCACCATGATTGGAAGGTGAGCACCTGGCTTGAAGCCTAATTAAAAATTGATTAATTTAAATTATTATTATTATGAATAATAATACATCACAATCTGACCCTTTATCAAACTGTAGTTGTTTATTATTAGTTCAAATTCTGTCATTTTATCAAGATCCTTTCTTTGGTAGTACCAGCCGTGAAAAATCCAATTTCAGAACATTTCAGAACCCCAGGGCGTCTTTCTGCAAATTGCAGCCCAGTAGTGCATTTCCAGCTTCCACACACTCGGTTACATCTGGTGCTGAAAAAGAAGGAAAAAAAAGAAGAGTCATCAGAAGAGTCTGAGTTTATCAGCAGCCCACAATCATTGCTTGTTATTGTGGTTATTACCATTCTGAGCATGAAGCCATGACACTGCCTTTGTAGCCAGAATCTCCCACTCCTCCTTAGTGTCCATCTTAAAACCATGAAGCCAAATCAGAGCCAGGATGGTGCCCCAGACTTCCTGACTGACCTAGTTTACCAGATCACATTACAGTCACCAGAAAAAATAAAGTTCAGTATCTCACTGCATAATGCTGCACCATTATTCTGAAAAAATGTACGTTGTAACAACGTGTGAACACAAACGAAAATGGCTTAGCATTGTGGTGGGTCGTGTATAATAGAGTTGGGGTTTAAAAACCAGTACAGTACACCATATTTATCATTTATTTATCATTGCTTTGGTTTGGTTTGTTGTATTGTTTGTATTTTGTTTCATTCTTTATCATTTCTGTTGTTTTCATGCAAAACACTAAGTAATCAGAATTTTAAATGTTTAAATTTTAAATGATTTTTAAATTCTCCAATGTGCAGACCAGGAGGTTTATGTATAAAACTGTAGATAGAGTCTACACCAAAAGGTTTAGTAAATGTAAAAACTGTAAAAAATGTAAAAGAAAATGGAGTAGGAAGTATCCTGAAAGAGGAGTTCGTGAGGAACGTTCTAGAGGTAAAAACCGTATCAGACAGGTTGATGAGTCTGAAGCTGGAAATTGAAGGTAGGATGTGAAGGCTGACATCCTACCTGCCCCACAGGTAGGATGTCAGATAGAAGAGAAGGAGAAATTCTGGAGTGAGTTAGATGAAGTGATTCAGAGCATCCCCAGAGGTGAGAGAGTAGTGATTGGTGCAGATTTCAATGGACATGTAGGTGAAGTAAACAGAGGTGATGAGAATGTGAGGGACAGATTTGGTCCTCAGGACAGGAACGCAGAAGGACAGATGGTGGTAAACTTTGCAAAGAGGATGGAAATGGCTGTAGTGAACACTTTCTTCCCGAAGAGGCAGGAACATAGAGTGACATATAAGAGCGGAAGCAGAAGCACTCACGTGGACTACATCTTATGCCGACGCTGTAATCTGAAAGAGATCAGTGACTGCAAAGTCTGCAAATGTCTGACAGACAATACAGCAAGGCGCTGTGAAAATGAAAATGAGGACAAAGGCAGAGCAGAGGACAAAGTGGGGGAGTTGTGTAGTTTTCAGGAAAGAACTGAGACAGACTCTGGATGGTTTGGAGGTGTTGTGTCCGGATGTGATGTGTCCAGAAAACTACAGCTATTGTGATCAGGGAGACAGGTAGGAGGGTACCTGGTGTGGCATCGGGAAAGACGAAAATGGACAAAGAGACTTGGTGGTGGAACAAGGAAGTTCAGAAGTGTATACAGAGAAAGAGGTAAATGGCCGTTTATATAGCGCTTTTGTCCAAAGCGCTTTACAATGTTGATTCCCATTCACCCATTCACACACACACTCACACACTGATGGCGGTGACTACCGTGCCAGGTGCTCACCTGACCCATCGGGAGCGACTTGGACAGTGTCTTGCCCAAGGACAGTTCGACATGTAGCCGGGAGCAGGGATCGAACCACTGACCCTGTGGTCCATGGACGACTGAGGTGACAGAGGAGGACGACTGCCTTTACCAACTGAGCTACAGACTGAGGAGAGTAGACAGGAGTACAGGGAGATGTAGCGTAAGGTGAAGGTTGAGGTGGCAAAGGCCAAACAAAGAGCATATGAGGACTTGTATGCTAGGTTGGACACTAAAGAGGGAGAGGTGGATTTGTACAGGTTGGAGAGACAAAGAGATAGAGATGGGAAGGATGTGCAGCAGGTTAGGTTGATTAAAGATAATGGTGGAAATCTATTGACAGGTGCCAGGAATGTGATGGGAAGATGGAAGAAGGACTTTGAAGAGTTGATTAATGAGGAAAATGAAAGGGAACGAAGAGTTGAAGAGGTGACTGGTGTGGAGTAGGAAGTAGCAAAGATTAGTCAGAGTGAAGTGAGGAGGACATTAAAGAGATGAAGAGTGGAAAGGCAGTTGGTCCTGATGACATACTTGTAGAGAAATGGAAGTTTATAGGAGAGGTGGCAGTAGAGTTTCTGACTAGTTTGTTTAACAAGATCTTGGAGAGTGAGAGGATGCCAGAGGAATGTAGGAAAAGTGTACTGGTGCCCATTTTTAAGAACAAGGGAGATGTACAGAGCTGTGGCAACTACAGAGAAATAAAGCTGATGAGCCACACAATGAAGTTGTGGGAAAGAGTAGTGGAAGCTAGGCTAAGGGCAGAGGTGAGCATTTGTGAGCAGCAATTAAGTTTCAGTCCTAGAAAGAGTACAACAGATGCAGTATTTGCTTTGAGGATGCTGATCGAGAAGTACAGAGAAGGTCATAGGGAGTTGCATTTTGTCTCTGTATGACAGGGTGCCGAAAGAGGAGCTGTGGTATTGTATGTATCTGTAGTGGCAGAGAAGTATGTTAGAGTGGTGCAGGACGTGTATGAGAGCTGTAAGACCATGGTGAGGTGTCCTGTAGGTGTGACAGAGGAGTTCAAGGTGGAGGTGGGTCTGCATCAAGGATCGGCTCTGAGCCCCTTCTTGTTTTCTAAAAAGTCAGAGAGGCCAGATTAAGGTGGTTTGGACTTTACAGATGAGAGGTGAATATATCGGTAGAAGGATGCTGAGGTTGGAGCTGCCAGGCAGGAGGTCTAGAGGAAGACCAAAGAGGAGATTTATGGAGGGAGAGAGGACATGAAGTTAGTTGGTGTGAGAGAAGAAGATGCAGAGGACAGGGTCAGATGGAGACACATGATTTGCTGTTGCGACTCCTGAAAGGTAATAGCACAAAGGAAAAGAAGGATAAGAAAAAGAAGGTCACAGGAGACAGATGCAGCAGCTGTGAATGCAACAAACAGGGCAATCTCCAAATAAAATTTGTGGTCATAGACGTGTAGAATTAATGCTTTGTTGCACAGTGACAGATTATGGACTTTGCCTGCCTATGGATGAGGGGAAAGGAGCAGGCAGTCACAGTGTGTGTGTATGTGTGAGGATTTTGTCTCCAGTGTGCTCTGTGCACTTCATGCCACTGTCCATACAATCATATGCTAAAGAGGTTTCCAATAAAAACGTAATAAAAACCAAAACAAATATTATTCTCGGTAAAAAATAAATAAATAAATAAAAAATATAGCAGCGATCACAGGTCGTCTTTGCTGAGTTTACCACCTACTTTCTGGGGTCATCTGCATTTCTACTGCACTGTGACTCAATCTGACCAGTAACAAGTGCAAGCATATGGCTCGACCCTCTCCTCTGAGCTCTGAGGGTTGTGGAATGTGGTGACTAGCAAAAAATTACTGGTTGTTACCTTTTACAGTTAAAAAAGATGCTAACTGAATAAACATAGACACAACAGGCTATAACACGACAGACCTACTGTCAGGGTTTGTTTAGGGTTAGGGTTATGAAAGGACAGGAACTGGCTTGGATTTTCATGCGGCTCACTGTGTTTCACCACAACACCATTATGTTATGTTATTTCATATTATATAGATCCTGCAAACAATACTTTAATATGTAAATATTATACAGTCCCGCTATTATTTAGTAATATTATATTCAATATTGACTCACTGAGGCAGGCTTTGTCTTCTCCACCTCCTCACTGGTCTTTTCTAGTGCAGCAGCCAGAGCTGGATCAAGCAACCAGCAGCCAGACGCCTTCTGGAGACCAACCAGCTTCAGTAAAGGGTCTCTGGGTGACTGCTTGGGCAAGTGGGTATCTGAACAAGAAAAATGCAAAGTGCAAAGATAAAATGATCACTATACATCATTCCATGTTATATATCTTCCCCCTTTACACTCCACACTGTATCAACACATGATTCTGTAGATACATTCTGCAATAAGTGGTTTTATATTCACGCAGTAAATTGTCTGTACTGCTTGTTTGTATTATTGCTATGCACAGTATATGCTGTACAAATGTTTGTCAGGTGATGGATAATATATACATCACACGATGAAGTAAAAACCTATATAAATGTGATTTGCAGGCACCTTGGATGTTTAGCGACAGAGCTTATTGCAAGAGAAACTGTCAGATTTCTACAACCAGCAAAATGCAGTACCATGTAGCGTTGAAGTTTGACTGTAATCTGCACCATCCATCTATAGAGGCTTCTCACTTGGTTTCCGGAAGACAGCACTTAGCTTCTTCTTAATACGGGAGAAGAAGCTTGTGCTTGTGTCAGACTTCGATTGGATGATACAATCTGGTAAAGGATTAGAGAAACCACAGCCTGTTACTGCACCTCTGTGTCAACCAGTAACTACTGTATTACAAAAATACACAAATGAACCACATTGAGTGTTTTTCTATATTATTCATTTGAAATAATCATCACATGCTTAGTGTTATTTTTACTCAGCAGTATACACATGTAAAAACACCTATAATATGTGCTTACACAAACTCCATCCAGAATTTTTTATTCACATAGTCATAAGTTCGAAACATAGGAGTCAGATTTTCATAGACTGCTCAAAATTAACCTGAGTGGTGAGACAGCTGGGATCCACATCAGTGTGGACACCTCTACAAAGGGTGACCTGTCTAATGTCATCGACATGCATAGTAGGAGAACTATGACCTCTGACCTGGGATCTAAGACTCTTCTTTCTATATTGAAGTGAAAATTATGTTCATGGCACTGGCCCACAAGCACTTCAGCCTTAGTTGCTAATGTTGTTCACCTAAACATAAACTAACAATAACAGTGAGAAATAAAACTATAAAGAAGCACAGGCATCACAAACTTTCTAAATACTACAAAACAGTCCAAATCATCATTTGTGTTGTGGTGTCTTAAATAAGCAACCTTGTTCTGATATAGTGATGTCTCCATACACAAGATAGTTGTTACATACCATACAAGCTGCATTGTAAAAGACTGTCACGATAAAGTGCTAGTTCCATACCAGTCATCTCATGCAGGGCTTCTGGGAAAAACAACGAAAAAAAGAATATGAAATGAAGACATTACATCAGAAATAAAAAGAATCTACATGCTGAAGTTCTGGACTCACCCAGAGTCAAAGGTTTTGCTGCTAACAGACTTAGTTTTACATTCTGTTGTGACAGCAGAGGAGCCACAGATATGTTCAAGCTTCTGCTGCTCTGCCATACAACACAATGGCAGCAGTGCTCACATCCCATTTAGCATTTCACTTATTTGTTCTCGGGTTGTGATACTTACTTTGATAAGACAATGTAGAACTACAGGCTTGCATCAGCACTTAAAAAAACAGAGCGTATGAGGTAAATACATCTGAGCTTTTTACAAACAGTTAAAATACATTTTTCCAATATTGAAAAGTCTTTCAAATACTGTAAAAGCTACTTTTTACATAGTACAAACACACATACAGGCTTGTGAACAAGAGCACTTACAAACACACTGTTAACACAAAAAATTATCTATACATTAAATGCAAAAAAATGATTTTTAGATTTATAATTCTTAATGATTATTGTGATGTGGCACTCACTGGCTACTGGAATTGCTCTGTGAACTAAAGGTCCCTGAATCACTTTGCCATCACTTTTCATCACAGCAATGAAGGCAGTGAAAGAACTGCTCACTCCTGATTGGACACTGAGCTCCACCACCTTCTCCTTCACTCCTCCATCTTGATGCTCTCTCTCTTCCATCTCCAGGGAGCGAATCAGGGTCTGAGCACCCAACCTGTGGATTGTTAATCTGTAGCAGTAGAGGAGATACACACAGGTAAAGCTTCATGTGTCGGGATAAAATATAGTTATATCTAATTCCAAAACAAAACAATAAAAAACAATACTCATTTTGTATTTAATTGTATGTCATTAGGTTTTTGGAACTGGGTATTGTGAGAGTGAGAGATGTTAATGTGAAATAAATCATATGATAGACAAAAACTAAACATACAGAGTTATACAGCTAATTGTGTGGGTCTAACACTTCAGATAGCATTTTATGTATAAAGAAATTAGTTTTACCCATTGTTATTTCTACATGTTTTACCAGTAATGTGTCAAAACAAAATAAATGAATCGACCCAAAGTAAGAAACAGGGTACTCTTATCCCTGTGTTGAAAAGTTATCATAATTGTAGAAATTAGAGAAACATTTTTTATTCAATTCAATTCGATGCCATCTCATCTTAATTTTCTTAATAATTCATCTCAACATTTGTAAGGTCAACAACCAGTGTTGTTGGTTCTGTCTGACCAAAATCTGTTTTACCCAGTATCCTCTGCTGGTTTCAGACTGAATCGTAGGTGGTTCTGAGTGAAATGACCTGCCAGGCTGTACTTCACCATCACAGAGCCCTCAGCTGCCTCTGAACTCTGACAGAGCATCACAGTGGTAGGAACCATGTAAATGACTGTAATCACATACCAATGACTACATAATGTATAAATGTAGATACTATACAGTTGCTCCTACCTGTCCAGTCAGCTGGGCGTAAACAAGGGACCTCTTACCCTGGAAAATGGTTGTTATTGGTTGGGAGAGAACAGTGACAGACACTCCCTTTGGTAAATCCCATGTGACTGAGATGTTTTCCACAGCTGGTTGCAGAGCAAATTGCAGCGACTGCATCACCTGGAGTATTTAAACAGGTAAAAAAAAAAAAGCACTTTTTATTTCTTGATACCATGATCTCAGTTAAAATATAGGTTTGCTGTTGCATTGTTACTTTGGTTTGCATCCTGTCAGTTCCTGTGATTAACTGAGCATGACCTCCTCCTTCCTTGGCCAACCCATTGATGAGAGCAGAGCTGGCCCCTCCCCCAATCCCAAAAGAGAAACACCTACAACACAGTAATGTTGATTTTAACATACACAGCACTAAAACATTGTACACACTATAAGGATTGTTTGTGTGTTTGTTGCTTTAGTGATTTTACCTGTGGGAACCTGAATTCTTCGTCACTAGGTTTAAAACTTCCTTGGTGTTTCCCACTTCTCCATCGGTGAAGACAAAAAGCTAAGGAGGAGAGTTTACACAGAAGTAATATCACGCTGTTAATAGACAGATAAACAGAATATCAGTGCTTATTGTCAACATAATTTTTTGTAATTTAAGAATAAATATGTCCTTATTTCATAAATTATCAGCTTTACAACCTGCAGTCTATTGTTTTAGGTGGATTTTAATAAAATTTGTTCTAATTCCACTAAGTGCTGGACTATAATGTTAGTGTGTCCTGCACTGACATGGCTGAAACATCCATTACTGGAAAACGGAAATTGCTTGATATATTTAAAGGTTTTCAATCAGTACTGTACATAGCCATGAACAAAACTCTCATGCACTGACTAAATCCCCTCCTATGGAATTGTTGTTAACATTAAGTTGGAGGGGACATATTGGCAACAGGAATACATTTTGGGCGTGATTCAAGCTAGTGTTATTTATAATACTACCAATTTAAACCAGGAAAAACTGATTCACTCATCTCATTAATTAGTTCTAAGTAGCTATATTAACAGTCTAGTCTCTGACTTCCCTTCATGCTGAAACCATTATGGCCATTAGGAGTCACTGTGAGGTATCTGTGCTCACAGATCAGGATCGGTCCATGCAAGGGACTTTCAAACATTGTTCTAAGTAAAATTAAACATGGCTCTGACTTGGTAGGGGTATTATTGCAAGCACTGAGACCAACCCAGCGCCTCTAGTAATACCACTACCACGATCATTTAAAACACTAAAAACAAATATTCTACAGAGCAACCAGTGTTTTACTTTTGGAGGAAATATATATGTAGCACAGCTTTAATAGTTCTAGAGTTATCCTAAACATTATTTCACTGCAGAAAAACTCCTAAATCTGCTATAGATTATTAAAGATGTTAAGGATTAAGTTCCAGTGCGTAATTGCACCCTGTCTCTCTCTCACACAAATAGGACACACACATCCATACATTCTAGGAAGAGGAGCTTTATCTGAGATGTGAGAGAAAGAGGTTAAACCCGAAATCCATCCCTCTTGCTAGGCCACTGGCTAGATAGATTGTATAAAAGGAGAAGGGCTGTGTCATACAGAAACTATAGCCAACAAGGAACTACATCTTGTCACCATTATGTGTGTGAATTTACAACCTTACTTACTGTATGTTTATTTCTCTGTGCTGTCCATCTCCATGGCTGAAAATACTTAAAAGCTGTGAATGATAATGAAGCACTGGAGTGTTCAATGCCTGGTTATCCAAGTGACTATGTCAGTGTCAGCGGATGTCCTCAGTCTCTACTTTACAAGACAACTCTATTGAACACTCTAGATTATACTAATGTGCTTCTGTGAACAATCATATCCAAGAATCTCTTATGTGGCTCAGGCTCTATCCCAGACAATCCAGAATGTATCATTACATGTATGTGTAGCACAAGAAGCTTGCAAACTAGTGCAAACATAGCAGAGATCCGGTGGATCCACAACAGATTCTTTCTTGTGGAAATCTATTTCAGAGACTGTAAAAAGTAAAGGCAGTTCTCAACCTTTTTGAGCTCTTTTATTAATTTTTTTTCTGAGGTAGAAATATTTCACACAGTGCAGCAGTACCTAACTGCATGTTTAATGTTTTTTGAACAACACTGAAGCACAGAGAGATAAAAATGAATCAGGTGTAAATGTTTGTATTTGTGATGCTGTGTGTGACTGTGTTACTTGTCGAGGTTGATTTGGAATACAGGACTGGCTGTAAATGTGTTTGAGGGGCTCAAGGATCTCAGTCCCTCCCAGATCAGCATCCATCTTTTCAACTTTCTTCAAGGCCTCCTCCATGGTCGTCTCACTGTACTCCACACTCTTACTGCCATCAGAAACACACAAATGAAGGATCTCAGTTGGTGGATGATTGTGCAGTGCTGCCAAATTCTACATCGAAATTTGGTACATTCATATTTACTCACAGACCACTTTTTAAAAGTATAAAAACAATGTTTCCCTATGTTATGCACTTCATAAAAAAGATTTTCATCCATCCTTTAGCTATAAGGGTCACAGTAACTGCACTATACTGTTTACATGCTGCTTTTTGCACCTTTAGCACAGTTGACTGTACTGTACTGTAAAATCGAAGTATACAATAGGTTTACTGGTCGGCGCTGTCTTAGGTTTTGTGTCCTGTCCTGTGTTATTTTGTGTTGTCTGTCTACACTGTCTGTCTGTATTGTTTTCGTCCTCACTGTTTGCACCAGGTTGCACTCTTGTTTCCACTGTGTACTGTGTACCACTGTGTATAGTAGAAATGACAATAAAAGCCACTTGACTTGACTTCACTTGACTTGATGCTGGAGCCAACACCAGCTCACACTGGAAAAGAGGTAAAACTGAGGTGAAGTGAGTCACTCACGGGAAGATAGATTCATAAGTGGACCCAAAACTGTAGATGTTGAAATAGCAGCCCATCGGTAAGCTCTTCAGCAGGAGCAGCAGAGTGTCCTTGGAAGAAGATATTAGAAATAATGAAGACTACTGTTGGAGACGGACATCAAGTATATATACAGTGAACAGTTTTTAATACCCTGGCATTCCCAATACGAGTCTCTTGCTGCTTGCTATTATTGCTAGAACAGTCCATACTCCCAGATCGATCCAGTAAGAAAACAAACTCTCCACATGAGGCGACTGTAGACATCACAGCCTTGGGGAACTCAGGGTACAGGCTCACCATCACCACTGGATCACCCATCAGAGTGCCTGAAACACACAGGACAGATCACAAATCTGCTTTGTATGGCAACACATTTAACCAATCGAGTTTTCTCAAGTAAAATTACTTATCTCTTACATGTATGTAATGACATTAGTATTAAAGTAATAAACCTCTTGATAGTAAAGTTACAGCCTCAATAATTAGGACTCACCAGGCTTAACAGAGGCCTGTCCTGCCTCCACCACAGCAGTGGGTTGGTGGGCATCTTTGTAATAAATCAGCAGCTCAACATCTCTGTCAAACTTGTGTCCTGCAGCCAACCTCACCTACAGGAAACAAAACACATTCATGAATATTAAGTTTTGAGGAACTCAGCAGACACATTAGCAGTCTACCTACCATGGCCTGGGTTTGCTCTGTGTTCAGATACTGGAGAGGACCCAGAGAACAGCTGGACTCTACTTTAGTGACTGGATGAGAAGAGGACACTCGAGCAGAGAAAGAAAGACTGTAGGGCACCAGAGAGGCTGGGACAGACGTCACCTGGACACTGGCAGCTTCACTACCTGTAAACAAGTTTAATTATAAAATGAATACTGCATATTCTTGATATGCCCCAATTTCACCTCCCTCCCAAACATAGTTCTTTGTAAGTTTGGACTTGTTTTCTACCTTGAGGTTGGTAGCGAGGGTTGAGCACAGCAGGCAGACAAAACCTCAGCCCGTCATCACCCTGCACAGCCAGCTCAGTGACATACTCCAGCCTGATGGAGGAGCTCTCTCCTGGAGGAAGACTTCCCACACTCAGAGAAAATATATCTGGACTCTGGTCACTCTCCTCCAACAGGAAGGCCTGCTGACCGGAGCTCAGCGCATCATCATACTCCTCACGAGCCTGGAGTACAGATGAGTCACAGTCACTATGTTTACTGCTTTTTCAGACCCATTACAGTGAGTAAGTCTTTACTGTCCAGCTCACCTGCTGCTTCTCCTTCACCTCAGCTACAATCTCTGTCTGTCCAATCTTAGCACTGAAATGACAGACAGCAGCATCTCCAGGCAGAGGGAAGACAAAAACAGCCTCTAGTGGTTTGTCCTCCTTGTTCTCGTAGTTCAGATTGGAGACCACTGTAGCTACATGGTCCCTCACCTCTAGCTCCACATCAATAGTCTTCAGAGGAACTGAAGAAGAAATAAAAAGACAACACAATAAACACGAAAATGCACAATCTGAAAATGTGTGTTCTGTAAAGACAGTTTTTATTATTAGGTGCAGCGATTTAAGATTACCAACATTAAACCAGCATTTATTAACCATGGTGCATCATGTCTACTATATAACTAATGCACACAATAATATGCAAGACCATATCTGACAATAATTACTATTAATCCAAGTGTTTAAGGGGAAAGAGATTTTTTCTGTTTTGTTTTCTCTCAGCTTTGTACCTGGCTTCTTCTCAGATGTTAGCAGACCACAGCCGTCCATCATTGTACCTCTGCAAAAATTAACAATTTAAAACTTTACTGTTAAAGTGTTCAATAGGTGGTGAAGTGTGTTTAGGTGCAAAAGGTTGCATCCTCTTATTTTCAAATAGCAAAAAGGATAAAAAAAAAAAAAAACAGAAACAAATGCGCCTTCATCTGAAACTAAAGTTAAAATTTAATTATTATATCAAGGCAAAGGCAAACTGTATTGACGATTATGATCTGACAGTCAGCAAAGACGATCATTAACTACTTATAGTACTTTATAAAGATTCTAGTCTTTAAGGAGGGGACACACCTAATGACTGGCAAGGACTGAACAGTTAGTTTCCACCAACCATTAGAGATGTATAGTTTCTGACAGTCCGGAAGGAGAACAAACTTAACGACTGGTAGGGAACGACTGGACGTTCTAGCCTCCAAAGCCCGCGTCAACTGGAAGTCTCGCAGTTCTAACAATGCTACGTAACTGTATGACGCCATCGGTCGCTGATACCGGACGTAAATATTAAACAATGTTCAAACTAATCGTTGTGAGAACGACTGGCAGCGACTGGGACTTAAGACTAAAGACTAGATTCTTTAGACCGCACTCACTTAACGATCGCATCTGCCGCCTGTCAGCGCCGGCTAGGCCGGACTGGCACTGACCAGGACCAACTAGGTCGGACCAGTCGTCCTGATCGGCCGTACAATCGTTACCTCCGTGCCGGCCTCTAGTCTTCAGACGCGCAACAACACGCGAGACTAGAAATCTGCTACCAATGGTGAAAACAAAGTATTTTTTAAACCACTACCGTATATAATCAATACTAAAAACCAGCTGTTGAAGGCTAGTGGCCTTTTTTTTTTTTTTTTTTGGTCACATTTTATAGTATTACAATATATCGCTAAATCTATGTAGAACTTCAAACCAAAGCCACAGCACTATTGTGTTGTGACAAGTACGTGCTATTGGATCAAAGAAACACACAGTAATCTTACCTATAAAAACAGAGTATTCGGCGCTATGTCGGGACACTGAACTGCAGTTCCTTTTTGTAAAAATGTCAACACACTTAATAAAACAGAAAACGTTTATCCAGCCGTCAAAGAGCCAGTCCCTTCTGCAGAGAACCCCAGATTTCGACATTGTCATTTGGGTGCAGTTTCCTGTCAGATGCTGTATAATACGCAACAATTGAAATAACAAAACTAAGTTTGTGCGGTAAATTATTCTTTTTTCCATCATTTTAGTGTTTAGCACTACATTTCAATAAAGAACAATTTAGATTCACGTCAGTTTTACAGTTGTAAATATTTACCATTAATTTCATTATCGTAAACTACATAAGCGAAAGCGACCCGAACCCCTCGGGTACTAACGGTCCCGTATAGGACTCAGTTCGGGTATCCAACGTTTATGCTAAAACAGCAGACCACACAACAATTTAATGCATATATTTTATAGCCCACACATTTTTGTTACTTCCAGCTGTTCTCCACTCTCAGTCTTTGCGAATGCAAACACCTGGAATCAAATGAGAGCAAAACAATTTCTAAAAACCTTTGAGATACGTGCAGTAAGCACATGTGTTTTGTATGTTTATTCATAGTGAAATAGTTAGGATTTTAGGCCATCTGATAAAAATATTAATATCCCAGACTTTATGGATGTCATTTGTGATCTTTAGAAATCTTGGGCTTCAACTCAATCGAAAAACAAACAATATCCATGTGTAAAATTCAGGAGGCATTAAAACCTTAAGTTTTCAGAAAACGATGTATTTTTACGCAAAATGTTTTGGCATCATTTTAATATGAAAAGATAAACATACATATATGTATAAATGCCATGAACTAACCAAAATCAAAAGGAGCGAAGTGTGTGAAATCTTTTGTAAAGTAGAGATTTCAGGTTCAGAAGGTAGAGAGCTTTTTCACCAAACCTGAGGTCAGTGGTTTGACCTGTGTGTATAGTGCTTTGATATAGGATAAAGTAGAAAAGTGGAGACCACTTACAGTTTACTTAAAATTGGATTATGTATCAAAATTGGTAATGCACAAAACTCATGGAGGAAACATGATTTTGAACAAAAAGTTCAAATCATGTTTGTCTAAACATCACTGGTGTTTAGACAATTCAGGCTATCAACATGTCATAGTGCAACAAATTCTGATGTGAGCCTGATGTGAGTCTTCTTAGCTCTGCAGCCACAGTGTATTTAGTTGTATAATTTGGTCCAAACTGTTTTGTAAAACTGTTTTTGCTAAAACCTCAAGCTACGTTGTATTGTGTAATGTTGATAAAGTAAATGATGTTCGATGGAAGAAATTGTCTTCTATGTACCAGCCCTGAAGGAGAAGCTCCTTCAAAGAAAACTTCAGAGGCCCAGGGTGTCTTTCTGCACCTGGCAGCCCAACAGTGCATTTCCAGCTTCCACACACTCTGTCACACATGGTGCTGAAAAACAGTTTTAACCGTTCTGAGCATGAAACCATGAAACTGCCTTCATAGCCAGAAGCTCCCACTCATCCTTAGCATCTGTCTTAAAAATATGAAGCCAGATCAGAGCCAGAATGGTGGCCCACACCTCCTGCTGGCCCTAATTCACCAGATCAAATTGGAACAAGCACAAGGAGACAAAAAAAAAAATCATGAGAATAATAAAGTATCTCTGCAACAGTTTTATTTTCTAACATGAAAACCTTCACATAATATTTACAAAAAAAATGAATATGTTGATTGTGGATTATTGTCCCAGGCCAATGGGAAAGTCATTGCTTTGCTCCCTGATTTCCAGACTTCTTCTTGAAGTACTGTATGTTTAGTTTGTAGGATCAGATATAGCCAGCAGGCCACACAAAGGGCCAGAAGCACAACACTCTCATACTCCCAACACATTCTGTAACTAATAATTCAAATCAATCAGGTCTTTTGATCAACCGACTGCTTATGGACTTTTCATATTCCAAAATGGCCCAATCAAGACTGTCCTTTATCCTAGAAGAAGATAATTGAGGAAAATACAAACTATTGGGATAGAATTAACAATGCCAATCTTTTGGGACATTGACAGGTCCCATATTACACAGACCTGGATGGAGCACCATCCACTGCCTGAAGTCATCTTCACACCAGCTTGCAGAAATTAGAGAAAAATAGAGATTTGTCAGTTTTCTAACAGCTCTGTACCTGTTTTTTTTCTCAGGAGTTAGCAGACCACAGCGGTTAATCATTGTACCTGTGAAAATAAATCACAATTAATAATTTTTTTGCTGAACAAAAGCAACAATCTTGAGGCAGGTCAGTTGGTTCAGATAATCAGGATCATGGAACTGCGCCACTTTCCACATGTCTGTCTGTTTCTGGAAGCTTACCTCTGGAGATAGATGATTAGTGATCGGTGTTATGCCGGGACACTCTAAGTCACTTCCTTCCGGTAAATATGTAAAAGCCAACTACGGTTTTCCCCTGTGTGGTGGAGTCAAGGTGGGTGGAGCTGCCCAGCAGCAGCCTCCCACTGATCCGCTGACGAGCGTTATGAAGACGTACTGGGCGCACTTGATTTGTTTTTAGTTTGCCTGCAGCAGGAAAATGCAAAATAGCAAAATGTCTAATGTGTAAAGACAGTCAAAAATAATTAAGAGGAATATAAAATAAAAAAATAAAAAAATATATAATCTTATACAGCAGACTTAACATAATAATAATCTTTATCTATAATAATAATCTCATCAGCAACAGTCACATGGAGTCTTTGAAATACAACTCCTTGCATCTCTATTCACAGCACATAATCAGTTAAGGCAGTTACAGCAATTAACAACATTTGTTAGACAAACTACTTTATTTAATGTGTAACAAACCTCAAACAGCTGTTACATTCAACAATGCAATGAATTAAAGGGAAGTGTAAGATCCAACCATGCTTAATTTTTCTTAAATAGGTAATGAAAACCATTTTTCAAGAATATGCACTTACTTTTCTTGTCCACATACTGATCACTGGTTATGATAAAACCAGAATTGAGATGAACAGCAACAAAATATAATCTGACTTTACATCTTATATGTATAATACATTGACAAGTTATCAGTGAGATTAAGGAGTATTTGAATAATGCATAATAAGATACATACAGGCAGGAGTGTTATTCCACCTTTTTGTTACATCTAAATTACATGGAGCCTAAAGTCTGACACTGTGACTTTAAAGCAGCAGCTTTTATAGCAAAAAAAATATATTTATCTTAAAACAATTTGCTGATTTATTTGACGATTTTTTTGTTGTTACAGATAACAGTAAAGAGCAAATGGTTCCTTGCTTGACACAACAACAGGTGCAGAGATACCTGCAGTCAGCACGTGTTTTGTATGTTTACTCATAGTGAAATAGTCTACATCATAGTGAAGTTATTATAGTTGCAATATTTTAAGCCATCTGATAAAAAAATATTAATATCCCAGACTTTATGGATGTCATTGAACCTGAGGTCAGTGGTTTGATTCACAGCTCCTGCTGCCAATCTCTTCACTTCTTGAAATTCTACTTCCTGTTTCATAGCCATGCATGTCAGTCGAAGGGTTCATAATATTTTACAGTCCACGCTCCAAAAAGAAGTTATTGGCAGTTGTCCCCCCCTCAGTCCTTTGTCTTTATTCTTAAAAACAAAACCACTTGGAATCTAATCTCTATATAGGTTCTTATTTTAATATTTACATATATATATTTAATAATGTGCAGGTGAAGTCTCATGAAGCTCTCAAGGTTTCCTTCCAATTGGGGCGAGAAACATCCAAAGCTTCGAGTCTTCAGTCTAAGAACAGTAACACCCGGAGCCAGAGCAGCCTCTCAAAAGTGCAGCTGAAGCTCTGACCGGTTTTAATCCCACAAAAGCAATAAAAGTTCAGAAAAGACTGTGTGGTCATTTTAATATGCTCATGTTTCTGTTTCAAAGTCTTTACAAACAACAAGACCAGAGATCCTTCCTGCTGCAGCTTTGCAACTGGCTATGGTGTTTGGATGAACACGGAAACATCTTGCTTTTTGTTTGGTGTTTTAGTCCAGTGCTTTTAAAGAGCAACTCCACCATTTTCCAACTTGCTTTTTATGGCTGTAGTTTAGGGTTTAAATGAACATTAAACATAAAAAAAAAAAAAAAAGTTAAAAAATCCATTTCAATATGACTGAATGCGTCCTTTGAAGATGATTTATCAGTCATTTATTTGAGGACTCGTATGGTCCATCAGGAATGCTTATTCACAGAGGCATGGAGACCAAGGTTTAGTTCTTCACAGGTTTTAAATATTTTCTCTATAGTCTCCTCATCTTCCGGCTCAACAGCGCCTCAGCTCTAGAAAATATTCTTTCACATGGAACAGATGATGTTCAACTGGGTTTCCCTCCACTGACCAAAGACGTACATGTTCTGTTAATTAGTGATTTGAAATTGGCCGTAGGTGTGAATGTGAGTGTGAATAGTTGTCTGTCTGTATGTCTTTGTCTGTGTATGGCCCTGACATAGACTGGCCACCTGTCGAGGTCTTGGTGGTAAGTCAGCATTACTGGGACCAATTCAGCCACCAGAAGCTCTTTGTAGTCTGAATGCACAAAAATTAAAGTAATATCAGGAAACATGATATTCAGGAATGGCTTAGTGACCATTTGAAATCTAAATGACTAGTTGCTTTTGAACTGTTGAATCTCACGGCCACATTTCCTTTTGTTTCTAATACTCAATGTAAAAGTAAAAGCAGCTGACCTAAACACTAATGTTACTTATTATAAGCATAGCTATTAATATTAATAAAGGAATATTAAATACATATACATATATTACATATTACAACAAAAGATTGACACTTTGCTCAGATTTCATGTGGGTTTTGTTGGTTGCCACATCTGGTGAATATGTGGATAGTTATCTTCCCTGTAACTTACTTACTCATCATAATTATTGTTAGTGATGGACGATCTCTCTCTCTCTCTCTGTGTGTCTCTTTTACTCTCTCTTACTCTGTGTGTGTGTGTCTCTCTCTCTCTCTCTGTGTGTGTGTGTCTTTCTCACTCTCTCTTACTCTGTGTGTGTGTGTCTCTGTGTGTGTGTCTCTGTGTGTCTCTGTGTGTGTGTGTGTGTGTGTCTCTGTGTGTGTGTGTCTCTCTCTCTCTGTCTCTGTGTGTGTGTGTGTCTCTCTCTCTCTGTCGCTCTCTCTGTCTGTGTCTCTCTCTCTCTCTCTCTCTCTGTGTGTCTCTGTTTCTCTGTGTGTGTGTCTCTCTCTCCCTCTCTCTCTCTCCCCTTCTCTCTCTCTCCCTCTCTCTCTCTCCCCTTCTCTCTCTCCCCCTCTCTCTCTCCCCTTCTCTCTCTCTCCCTCTCTCTCCCCAAAACACAATGAGACATGACCATTCATAAATTTTTGTCCTTTTTATTACACCCTCCAAAAACTACCTGAATATACAGAGATATAGACTACAGTGTGTGTATACATTAGCAAGTGGAGTGCTTTATCTTGACTTTATTCTGTAAAGTACCCTGAGATGACTTTGTTGTGAATTGGTGCTATATAAATAAAGTTGAATTGAATTGAATTCTGAGCAGAGGTGGTTGTAATGTTCAGGCCCACTCATCATTTTAAATACAGTGGCCAAAATATTAAAACCCACCTCTTGTCAGAATTCACCAGTAAGACTCTTTTTCACCTTGTTAAAGTAGAATTCAGGGCAGAGCGACTGTATTGGATTTAATTAAATTTCACAGGGTGTTAAAATGTTATTCCTGATTGGTGAACATCCCACTTACGCTTCACTGTATGTGAAAATGAACACGGAAATGTTACACTCACAACATTGGTTTGTAAATTGAGAAAATTCAGGCTGTCAACATGTCAAAGTGCAACAAATTCTGATGTGAGTCTGATGTGAGTCTTCTTAGCTCTGCAGCCACAGTGTATTTAGTTGTATAATTTGGTGTAAACTGTTTTGTAAAATAGTTGCTAAAACCTCAAGCTATGTTGTATGGTGTAATGTTGATGTTGATGGAAGAAATATTCTTCTATATACCAGCCCTGAAGGAGAAGCTACTTCCAAGAAAACTTCAGAGGCCCAGGGTGTCTTTCTGCATCTTGCAGCCCAACAGTGCATTTCCAGCTTCCACACACTCTGTCACATATGGTGCTGAACAAAAAAATAATCAGGACAGTGAATTTGTGAAATTACCTGAGACAAACCAGCAAATACTAATAAGTGCTTATTATTACAGTTTTTACCGTTCTGAGCATGAAGCCATGAAACCGCCTTCATAGCCAGAAGCTCCCACTCATCCTTAGCATCTGTCTTAAAACCATGAAGCCAGATCAGAGCCAGAACGGTGGCCCACACCTCCTGCTGGACCTAATTTACCAGATCAAAGTGGAACAAGCACAAAAGGAGACAAAAGGAAAATCATGAGAAAAGATAAAGTATCTCTGCAACTGTTTTACTTTCTGAAGTATAAGAACTTTCACATAATATTTGGATGGAAATTAATGTGTTGATTGTTAATGTATAATATCAGATTTTGGTGCCAGGTCAATGGAAACTTCATCATTGTTTTGCTCCCTGATTTCCAGACATTTGCCTGCATTGATGTTTGTTTAGTTTTAGGCCACCAAGATGTTATAATTTAAAGGTTTTAAAATGTCTTTGACACAGAAATAACTACACATCTCTTGGTCTTGGATTAATTCATACAAACATAGAAATTAGTTTCTAGATGATAAAATAACATTCATTTTAAATTTCACACATCAAGATTCCCCTGGTGATCAATGTTTTAACATGTTTCATCATCATCACTGAATTTGTTTTCTTTATGTCATGTTTATTCAGTTGCGTTTTTTTCTTTCTTGTCTTTTATATTAGACAAAGACCCACCGATGCAGGCTTTGTGTTCTCCACCTCCTCGCTGGTCTTTCCCAGTGCAGCAGCCAGACCTGGATCTAGCAGCCAGCAGCCTGATGCCTTCTGAAGGGAGACCAGCTGCAGCAAAGGGTCTCTGGATGGCTGTTTGGCCAAGTGGGCATCTGACGAGATCAAGTGAAAACCTTTCACATACAAATGAAAGGTTTGTTTTTAAGAATGCAAAGGTGATTTCTAGAGTCTTAAAACAAATTCACTTGCGCATGGTCAAACACATGATGTGTTTTTATTTATTGAGACACATTTAAAGACTTACTTAGGTGTGAGGGATGCACAATCCTTCATAGACACACACAACTTGCATAAAGCTGTACTCATGCATACAGCAAATAATGTTGTCAGGTAGCCTACTTAGGCTGTATGTAATGAAAAACAAAAGTTCAACTCCAGTGTTTTACTTACTGGCCATGTTCACTGAAGCTCCACAGGGCACTAGAGAACATGTGATAGATTTAAACACCACTTATACATCAAGACACTTCATAATAATGAGAAAAAAAACGACAACATACAAACACCTTAAGGTTCTTCACTTGCTGTATTGAGTAATTATATAAACCCTTTTCATTACCTAACTCTCTGCTAAGATCAGGACTCCTGTAACATATAAACACTAGTTCTGATTGTTCAGTCAGAGATTTCATAGAAATGCACAAAAGTTTGTTAAAAACCAACTCAGTGTCATACTTACTAGGCATTCTGCGTGAACGACATTTCCCTGGAACACGCAGGATCATTGGAGTAGCAAGCCAAGATATTTTATCAGAATTAGGAAACACAAAGATTTAAAATTAGCATCACGTATTATAGAAAATATAAACATCATTGAAAACATTACAAAGATGCACTTTTTGTCAAACATACAAAAGTTCTGGACTCTCAGAGAACAATCTTGTTCTGCTACCAGACTTAGGTTTGCTCTCAGGTTCACTCTTTAAACCCTCCTTTGCTCTACACAGGTTTTCAGGATCCAAACTATGTATGAAAAACGTAGTTTGAACAACAAAATTGAACAGCAGTTTTGATGTTTCTGCAGGATTATAGGATTATACTGTGAAAAATATAAAACAGAAGAAAAAAGAAAATGTGAAACGAAGTGCTTTTTGCCTCTGGAAAGGTTTGTATTTGTTTGTGTGTGTGTGTGTGTGTGTGTGTGTGTGTGTGTGTGTGTGTGTGTGTGTGTGTGTGAGAGAGTGAGAGTGAGAATGAGAGAGAGAGAGAGAGAGAGAGAGTGTAACAATGCTAGGAAAACTGCACTTGAAATTACTTGTGAAAAGAGGGGGTCTGAGCAGGTTTTTAAGGCAAACACAGTTTAACAAACCAAAATAAGCCTCAAAATTGCACTGCACCACCTAATCAGCACACATACAGGTACAAAGAAGTTCGTTTGATGCTGTTGTTTTACTTATTAGTTGTCAGGTCACAACAGGTAATGGAATACTTACTTGAACTACCCAATAGAAAGGGGCCACCTGTCATCATCCCATTGAGAGAGAGAAAAAAAAAAGGAGTATGATGTAAAGACATGAAAATAAAGAGAAATGAGTCTACTGGGTGTTAAGCTCATTAAAGTATCTTACAATGTAGAAAACAATAAAAATGATCTAATATTCAAAATGTCAAATGCACCTGTAGCTTATACTTAAAAATGTTATAAACATACAAACACACATTAGCTCCTGAACGTGCATGAATGTGCTTTTTTATCCACTAGTTGTCAGGGTCACAGTTATTGAAATACTTACTTGGCCCGGCAAATGGTATATGAAGCCCCTTCATCATCACTTTGAGAGAAAAAAAAGAGTATGGCGTAAAGACATGATCATAAACAGTAAAAATATAAACATAAAAACACACATTAGCTCCTGAACGTGTGAACACACGTGCAAACACAAAGACACTGAGCACAGGAGAAGCATCTGGTCCTTATTTGCACATAATGTAAATGTAATGTAATGTAACACTCACTGGCTACTGGAACATCTCTGCGCACCAGAGGTCCCTGAATCACTTTGCCATCACTTTTATTGACAGCAATGAAGGCAGTGAAAGAACTGCTGACTCCTGATTGGACACTGAGCTCTACCACCTTCTCCTTCACTCCTCCATCTTGCTGTCCTTGATGCTCTCTCTCTTCCATCTCCATGAAACGAATCAGAGTCCGAGCACCCAACCTGTGGATTGTTAATCTGTCACAGCAGAGAGGAGTAAACACAGGTGAAGCTTCATGTGTCTGAGTAAAATATAAAGATTAAACCTAAAATTTTCCAGGTCCAGGACATCAGTGAAACATGTAATTTATTTGCTGATTAACTGAAATAAACTAATTTGGATATCATTTAGTTTGTAATCAATGTTAGCATCTGACCAAAAGCTGTTTTACCCAGTATCCTCTGCTGGTTTCAGACTGAAGCGTAGCTGGTTCTGAGAGAGATGACCTGCCAGGCTGTACTTCACTGTTACACGGCCCTCAGCTGCCTTTGAACACTGTGAGAGCATCACAGTGGTAGAAACCATGTTGTGATTTTAGGTGTATGGCACTCGAATACTTGATGTGGAAACTGCACCAGTTGTAGAACTAACAGACACCTAGAGGCAGACAGGCTGATAACCAGACAGACACATACAGGACACAGAGTTGCTCCTACCTGTCCAGTCAGCTGGGCATAAACCAGTGACCTCTGACCCTGGAAAATGGTTGTGATTGGTGGAGAGAGAAGAGTGACAGACACTCCTTTTGGTAAATCCCATGTGACTGAGATGTTTTCCACAGCTGGTTGCAGAGCAAATCGCAGTGACTGCATCACCTGGAGTATCACAAGTTTACAAAGAATTGACAGACACTTTGAGTTTCTACCTATTTCAACTGTGATCTCTGTCTAAAAACTGTTTCATTGGGTTGTTTCACATCAAATCTTTTTGTGTTTTTGTCTTTCTTACTTTGGTTTGCATCCGGTCAGTTCCTGTAATGAACTGAGCGTGACCTCCTCCTTCCTTGGCCAACCCATTGATGAGAGCAGAGCTGGCCCCTTCCCCAATCCCAAAAGAGAAACACCTGCAACACAGTAATGTTGATTTTTAACACACACACAGCACTAGAACATGGGACGTATTGTAAACTGAACATTGTCGTTTTGTCATGTTTGTGGTTTCACCTGTGGGAAAATGAATTCTTCTTCACCAGATCTAAAACTTCTTTGGTGTTTCCGACTTCTCCATCGGTGAAGACAAAAAGCTAAGGAGGAGAGTTTACACAGATGTTACACAATGTCACACTGACAAGTGTGCTGAAAGTCGTCCACTGAGTTGTGATAGTTGTGCCACAGAGTTAATACACAAGTGCTTTTAACAGTTACATGTTTAAGTAAACCAATGGTGCTGTTGACTGTATGAGTACACATTTATTATCAATATAATTACTACTATATCGAGTTAAAAAAGCGTCTTGTTTGTATAAATCCTCAGCTTTGGCTATAGCTCAGCTTCCATCCTACAGCCCATTGATTTGGGAAAAATAATAAAATTTATAGTTTATCCTGCACTCATGTGTCCAAAACCCAATAACAGAAATACACTGATCAGAACACTGAGAGTCCACACTTTAAGCAATACATGGCAAGAAAAAGAAACACTGAATCTCTGTATTTGTGACGTTGTGTGACTGTGTTACTTGTCGAGGTTGATTGGGAATGCAGGACTGGCTGTAAATGTGTTTGAGGGGCCTTAAGATCTCAGTCCCTCCCAGATTAGCATCCATCGTGTCAACTGTCTTCAAGGCCTCCTCCATGGTCGTCTCACTGTACTCCACACTCTTACTGCCATCAGAAACACACAAATGAAGGAGGTCAGGTGGTGGATGATTGTGCAATGCTGCCAAATTCTACATCGCAATTTGGTACATTCATATTTACTCACAGACCACTTTTAAAAATTATGAAAACATTACTACATTAATGACTTTTAAAATGTGCATCCAGCCTTTAGCTATACCCATTTAACCTACAGAGAGCCAGAGTGATGCTGGAGAAAACCCCAGCTCACACTGGAAAAGAGGCAAAACTGAGGTGAAGTGAGTCACTCACGGGAAGATGGATTCATAAGTGGACCCAAAACTGTAGATGTTGAAATAGCAGCCCATCGGTAAGCTCTTCAGCAGGAGCAGCAGAGTGTCCTTGGAAGAAGATATTAGAAATAATGAACACCACGGTGTCAGAGTTACATCAAGTCTATGTACAGTGAACAGTTTTTAATACCCTGGCATTCCCAATACGAGTCTCTTGCTGCTTGCTATTATTGCTAGAACAGCCCATACTCCCAGATCGATCCAGTAAGAAAACAAACTCTCCACATGAGGCGACTGTAGACATCACAGCCTGGGGGAACTCAGGGTACAGGCTCACCATCACCACTTGATCACCCATCAGAGTGCCTGAAACACACAGGACAGATCACAAATCTGCTTTGTATGGCAACACATTTAACCAATCGAGTTTTCTCAAGTAAAATTACTTATCTCTTACATGTATGTAATGACATTAGTATTAATGTAATAAACCTCTTGATAGTAAAGTTACAGCCTCAATAATTAGGACTCACCAGGCTTAGCAGAGGTCTGTCCTGCCTCCACCACAGCAGTGGGTTGGTGGGCGTCTTTGTAATAAATCAGCAGCTCAACATCTCTGTCAAACTTGTGTCCTGCAGCCAACCTCACCTACAGGACACAAAACACATTCATGAATATTAAGTTTTGAGGAACTCAGCAGACACATTAGCAGTCTACCTACCATGGCCTGGGTTTGCTCTGTGTTCAGATACTGGAGAGGATCCAGAGAACAGCTGGACTCTACTTTAGTGACTGGACGAGGAGAGGACACTCGAGCAAAGAAAGAGAGACTGTAGGGCACCAGAGAGGCTGGGACAGACGTCACCTGGACACTGGAAGCTTCACTGCCTGAAAACAAGTTTAACTATATAATGACGACTGCATGTTCCTGATATGTCCCAATTTCACCTTCTTCCCAAACATAATTCTTTGTAAGTTTGGACTTGTTTTTCTACCTTGAGGTTGGTAGCGAGGGTTGAGCACAGCAGGCAGACAAAACCTCAGCCCGTCATCAGCCTGCACAGCCAGCTCAGTGACATACTCCAGCCTGATGGAGGCGCTCTCTCCTGGAGGAAGACTCCCCACACTCAGAGAAAATATATCTGGACTCTGGTCACTCTCCTCCAACAGGAAGGCCTGCTGACCGGAGCTCAGCGCATCATCATACTCCTCACGAGCCTGGAGTACAGATGAGTCACAGTCACTATGTTTACTGCTTTTTCAGACCCATTACAGTGATTAAGTCTTTACTGTCCAGCTCACCTGCTGCTTCTCCTTCACCTCAGCTACAATCTCTGTCTGTCCAATCTTAGCACTGAAATGACAGACAGCAGCATCTCCAGGCAGAGGGAAGACAAAAACAGCCTCTAGTGGTTTGTCCTCCTTGTTCTCGTAGTTCAGAGTGGAGACCACTGTAGATACATGGTCCCTCACCTCTAGCTCCACATCAATGCTCTTCAGAGGAACTGATCGAGAAGCAAAAACAAAAATATACAACATATCAATGCAGAGTAACAACTTTTGAGTCCTATAGAGACAGATTATAATATCAGCTGATATCACTTCAGGTTTCATGTCTCTGTCTGACAGTTGACATGAACACTTACACAATTAGGCAAAAATAGAGATTTGTCAGTTTTCTAACAGCTCTGTACCTGTTTTTTTCTCAGGAGTTAGCAGACCACAGCGGTTCATCATTGTACCTGTGAAAATAAATCACAATAATAACTTTGTGTCCTCAAACTGGTAACGACTGCTCTTGTATAAGTATTATCTTATATAATTATTTTTTACATGAATGACTTCATAAAACGGGTAAGCTGCCTAATAGTAAATACGTTTTGTGAAAACAAAACTCCAACACAAATACTAAGGTCTCATCTTTCATAACTTTGCTGAACAAATCAAAGTAACAATCTTGAGGCAGGTCAGTTGGTTCAGATAATCAGGATCACGGAACTGCGCCACTTTCCACATGTCCTTCTGTTTCTGGAAACTTACCTCTGGAGATAGATGATTAGTGATCGGTGTTATGCCGGGACACTGCAAGTCACTTCTTTTTGGTAAATATATAAAACCCAAACATGGTTTTGCCCTGTGGTGGAGTCAAAGTGGGTGGAGCTGCACAACAGCAGCTGTCCCACTGATCAGCTGACAAGTGTTATGAAGACGTACTGGGCGCACTTGATTTGTTTGTGCCGATGTGCTGTTTGTTACGTAGAAACAAGGGCGGGGACAGCGCTTTACATGCAGCGTTGCAGGCTCATGAGCGGACAAACAACTTGCGAGGACTTCAGACAAAGAGTGGAAGAGATCCTTGGTAATATCTCTGCTTTTGAGATACACGAATTAAATATTCATTTAATTAAATACTCACAAGGAAAACTTGATCATTTTTTGTTTGCAAAATTGTTTGTTTAGAAAATGCAAAATAGCAAAATGTCTAATGTGTAAGGTGTAAAGTCAGTCAAAAATAATTCAGAGGAATATAAAATAAATTAATAAAAAAAATATAGAATCTTATACACCAGACTTAACATAATAATAATAATCTGTATCTATAATAATAATCTCATCAGCAACAGTCACACGGAAATACAACTCCTTGCATCTCCATTCACAGCACATGATCAGTTAAGGCAGTTACAGCGATTAACAACATTTGTTAGACAAACTACTTTATTTAATGTTTAACAAACCTCAAACAGATAATCTAGTATTTTTTTTTTTGTTTGCTCAGGTGGAACTTCACATCCACTACCACTCGCTTTATTGGCAGTAATAAGGACTGACGGTTTAAGGACGGTTCCTTGCTTGACACAACAACAGGTGCAGAGATACCTGCAGTCACCACATGTGTTTTGTATGTTTATTCATAGTGAAAGAGTCTACATCAAAGTGGAGTTATTAAAGTTGCAATATTTTAAGCCATTTGATAAAAAATAATATCCGAGACTTTATGGATGTCATTTGTGATGATTGGGGAGTCTTGGGTTTTATATCAATCGAATAACAAACAATATCCATGTGTAAAAATCAAGAAGCATTAAAACCTTATGTTTTCAGAAAACGATGTATTTTTACGCTAAATGTTTTATTGGCATTGTTTTAATGCAACCGCAAGGGGGCACAAGCCAGTGTTTTCTTGTGCCAGTCCCAAGTCTGGATAAATGCAGAGTGTTGTGGCAGGAAGGGCATCCGACGTAAAACACATGCCAAATCAAACATGCAAATCGTGACAAAGACTTCCATACCGGATCGGTCAGATGGTGGTTGACTTTGCAAAGAGGATGGAAATGGCTGTAGTAAACACTTTCTTTCAGAAGAGGCAGAACCATAGGGTGACGTACAAGAGCGGAGGTAGAAGAACTCAGGTAGACTACTTCTTGTGTAGACGCAGTAATCTGAAAGAGATCAGTGACTGTAAAGCATTGGTAGGGGAGAGTGTAGCCAGACAACACAGGATGGTGGTGTGTAAAATGATGCTGGTGGTGAGGAAGATGAAGAGGACTAAGGCAGAGCAGAGGACGAAGTGGTGGAAGTTGAAAAAGGAAGAATGTTGTCTAGTTTTCAGGGAGGAGCTGAGACAGAATCTGGGTGGTTTGGAGGTGCTTCCAGATGACTGGACTACTACAGCTAATTTGATCAGGGAGACAGGTAGGAAAGTACTCGGTGTGTCATCTGGAAAGAGGAAAGCGGACAAGGACACTTGGTGGTGGAACGAGGAAGTTCAGGAGTGTATACAGAGAAAGAGGTTAGCTAAGAAGAAGTGGGACACTGAGAGGACTGAATAGAGTAGACAGGAGTACAGGGAGATGTAGCGTAAGGTGAAGGTTGAGGTGGCAAAGGCCAAACAAAGAGCATATGTATGGACTTGTATGCTAGGTTGGATACTAAAGAGGGAGAGGTGGATTTGTACAGGTTGGCCAGACAAAGAGATAGAGATGGGAAGGATGTGCAGCAGGTTAGGGTGATTAAAGATAAGGATGGAAATGTATTGACAGGTGCCAGGAGTGTGATGGGAA
This sequence comes from Channa argus, assembly GCF_033026475.1. Taxonomy (NCBI): domain Eukaryota; kingdom Metazoa; phylum Chordata; class Actinopteri; order Anabantiformes; family Channidae; genus Channa; species Channa argus. Next base: position 17,762,323 of record NC_090202.1, on the reverse strand, counting down.
GATGGAAGGAGGACTTTGAAGAGTTGATGAACGAGGAAAATGAAAGGGAACGAAGAGTAGAAGAGGTGACTGGTGTGGAGCAGGAAGTAGCAAAGATGAGTAAGAGTGAATTGAGGAGGGCGTTGAAGAGGATGAAGAGTGGAAAGGCAGTTGGTCCTGATGACATACCTGTGGAGGTATGGAAGTGTCTAGGAGAGGTGGCAGTAGAGTTTCTGACTAGTTTGTTTAACAAGATCTTGGAGAGTGAGAGGATGCCAGAGGACTGGAGGAAAAGTGTACTGGTACCAATTTTTAAGAACAAGGGAGATGTGCAGAGCTGTGGCAACTACAGAGGAATAAAGCTGATGAGTCACACAATGAAGTTGTGGGAAAGAGTAGTGGAAGCTCGGCTAAGGGCAGAGGTGAGCATTTGTGAGCAGCAATATGGTTTCATGCCTAGAAAGAGTACAACAGATGCAGTATTTGCTTTGAGGATGCTGATGGAGAAGTACAGAGAAGGTCAGAGGGAGTTGCATTGTGTCTTCGTAGATTTAGAAAAAGCGTATGACAGGGTGCCGAGAGAGGAGTTGTGGTATTGTATGAGGACGTCTGGAGTGGCAGAGAAGTATGTTAGAGTGGTGCAGGACATGTATGAGAGCTGTAAGACAGTGGTGAGGTGTGCTGTAGGTGTGACAGAGGAGTTCAAGGTGAAGGTGGGTCTGCATCAGGGATCAGCTCTGAGCCCCTTCTTGTTTGCTCTGGTGATGGACAGACTGACTGAGGTTAGACAAGAATCTCCATGGACTATGATGTTTGCAGATGACATTGTGATTTGTAGTGAGAGCAGGGAGCAGGTGGAGGAAAATCTAGAGAGGTGGAGGTTTGCTCTGGAAAACAGAGGAATGAAGCTTAGCCGCAGCAAGACAGAATACATGTGTGTCAATGAGAGGGACCCAGGTGGAATGGTGAGGTTACAGGGAGCAGAGGTGAAGAAGGTGCAGGACTTTAAGTACTTAGGGTCAACCGTTCAGAGCAACGGTGAGTGTGGAAAAGAGGTGAAGAGGCGAGTGCAGGCAGGTTGGAACAGGTGGAGAAAAGTGTCAGGTGTATTGTGTGATAAAAGTGTATCAGCGAGAATGAAAGGAAAGGTGTTCAAGACGGTGGTGAGACCAGCGATGTTGTTCGGCTTAGAGACAGTGGCACTGAAGAAAAGACAGGAGGCAGAGCTGGAGGAAGCAGAGCTTAAGATGTTGAGGTTCTCTTTGGGAGTGACGAGGATGGACAGGATCAGGAATGAGTACATCAGAGGGACAGGTCATGTTAGATGTTTTGGAGATAAAGTCAGAGAGGCCAGATTGAGGTGGTTTGGACATGTTCAGAGGAGAAACTGTGAATATATCGGTAGAAGGATGCTGAGGTTGGAGCTGCCAGGCAAGAGGTCTAGAGGAAGACCAAAGAGGAGATTTATGGATGTAGTGAGGGAGGACATGAAGTTAGTTGGTGTGAGTGAAGAGGATGCAGAGGATAGAGTTAGATGGAGGCACATGATTCGCTGTGGCGACCCCTGAAAGGGAACAGCCGAAAGGAAAAGAAAAAGTTTTCTTGGCATTGTTTTAATAGGAGAAGATAATAGACATACTTAAATGTATAAATGCTAATAACTAACCAGTCTTAACAGCAAACGGTGTGAATACTTTTGTAAAGGAGAGAATTCAGGTTTAGAAGGTAGAGAGCTTGAACCTGAGGTCAGTGGTTTGATTCACAGCTCCTGCTGCCATTCTCTTCACTTCTTGAAATTCTACTTCCTGTTCCACAGTAACGGAGGTCAATCGAAGGATTCATAATATCTTACAGCCCACGCTCCAAAAAGAAGTTATTGCCAGTTGTCCCCCCCTCAGTCCTTTGTCTTGGTTGATGGTTGATTATGGCTGTCAACATGACAGATCAGAACATGAGTGTTATTATCTACTGATCATTGGCTGCTTTCATTTGTTATGTGCAGTTATTTCACATAGATTTGGTGTTGGATCAGCTGGAGCACATCATGACAGCTCTCTCTCTCTCTCTCTATCTCTCTCTCTCTATCTCCAGTCCAGTGGTGGTTGTTACAGAGATGTGTCACCTCTAAAACAAGACGTCTGATCTGAACATGCAACAAGCTTCAATACAGTGAGTCCAGTACCTCAACCCCCCACTGCTAATGTGCTGATCCTTGTTTGTTAAATGCTTGATGTTTGGCACTGGTGACCACTGTACTGTCCCTTTCTCTCTCCCTGTCGAGGTTGAGTTGTGTGCTTTGTTATCAGGTAGCTGATGTTCTGATATGAACTAAGCAAAACGTTGTGAGACAATAACCGTTCATAAAGTTGTGTATTTTTTTCATTACATTTTTCAAAAACTACCAGAATCCACAGAGATAGAGACTCCAGTGTGTACCAGTCCTAGCAACATTCTACTTTTACATTTTTAATACATTAGCAATGGGATTGCTTTATGAGAAGAGGTGGTTCTAATGTTTAGGCCCCCTCATTAATTTTAAATAGAGTGGCCAAAATATTAAAACCACCTCTTGTTATAATTCACTCCAGTACGTCTCCACTACCCACTTTGATCTTGTAAAATTAGAATTCATGGCAGAGCCACTGTATTGGAATTTAATAAATTTCACAGGGGGTTAAAATGTTATTCCTGATTGGTGAACATCGCACTTACGCTTCACTGTATGTGAAAATGACCCTGGAAAATGACCACGGAAAAAGCACACCATGAAATCATTGCCACCTATGATATTATGCTTCAAACATTTTAATCAAATGTATAAAACTCATAGAAATAATAAAAAATAATACAAAATGCAAATCATTGGTACCTACTAGAGGTTTTCTAAACAGTGGTTCCTAAATTAAGAAAATTCAGGCTGTCAACATGTCATAGTGCATAAAATGCTGATGTGAGTCTGATGTGAGTCTGATGTGAGTCTTCTTAGCACTGCAGCCACAGTGTATGTAGTTCTATAATTTGGTCCAAATTGTTTTGTAAAACTGTTTTTGCTAAAACCTCAAGATACGTTTTATGGTGTAATGTCGATAAAGTAAATGTTCAGCCCTGAAGGAGACGCTACTTCCAAGAAAACTTCAGAGGCCCAGGGTGTCTTTCTGCATCTTGCAGCCCAACAGTGCATTTCCAGCTTCCACACACTCTGTCACACATGGTGCTGAGAAAAAAAAGTTATCAGGACAGTGAATTTGTGAAATTACCTGAGATAAACAAGCAAATACTAATGAGTGCTTATTATTACAGTTTTTACCGTTCTGAGCATGAAGCCATGAAACCGCCTTCATAGCCAGAAGCTCCCACTCATCCTTAGCATCTGTCTTAAAACCATGAAGCCAGATCAGAGCCAGAACGGTGGCCCACACCTCCTGCTAGACCTAATTCACCAGATCAAAGTGGAACAAGCACAAAAGGAGAAAAAAGGAAAATCATGAGAAAAGATAAAGTATCTCTGCAACTGTTTTACTTTGTGATATGGGAACCTTCAAATAATATTTGGATGAAAATGAACGTGTTGATGGTTAATGTATAATGTCAGATTTTGGTGCTAGGTCAATGGAAACTTCATCATTGTTTTGCTCCCTGATTTCCAGACATTTGCCTGCACTGATGTATGTTTAGTTTTGTTAGTTTTAGGCCACCAAGATGTTATAATTTAAAGGTTTTAAAATGTCTTTGACACATAAATAACTACATCAATAACATCACTGAATTTGTTTTCTTTATGTCATGTTGATTCAGTTGCGTTTTTTTCTTTCTTGTCTTTTATATTAGACAAAGACCCACCGATGCAGGCTTTGTGTTCTCCACCTCCTCGCTGGTCTTTCCCAGTGCAGCAGCCAGACCTGGACCTAGCAGCCAGCAGCCTGATGCCTTCTGGAGGGAGACCAGCTGCATCAAAGGGTCTCTGGATGGCTGTTTGGCCAAGTGGGCATCTGACAAGATCAAGTGAAAATATGATTATTGTTTACTATTACAATTGCATGTGTTTCCAGCATTAGTTTTCTCCCACTTGTGTTGTGCATATAATTGTAGATGTATAGTCGATATAATATGAGCAAATTATTACTCCAGGTTAAAATTTCACTTTATTTCTTTTAATCATATTGTTGCCTCCTGTCTGTCCCCCGTCTCTCTTTAATAGTTGTATACATGGGTGTTAACTGTATATAATAAAAGACAGTTTTACGTATGACAGTAAAAATCACAACTGATTCTTCAGGTTGTTTCTAGTACAACTCAAAATGAAGGGAATGTCAAATTTTTTGCCAATGTGTGGTCAATGATCCAAACCAAAATCCAAGCATCACCAAAGGTAAAACAATTTACATATTTCATGTTAATCCATACAAATGTTTTCATTATGTAAATATTATAATGACCACTCTAAAGTGCTACTTACCATCCAGGTCATAGTCCAAACTTCCTCTGGAAATAAATCCTTTTTCAAACCCTATTGTGTCTGAAATTAGCAGGACAAAGGCAACAACATTAAACGTATATAATACGAAACTATAATATTAACATTTTTTTAAAGCAAAGCACTGTACAAGACATGGCACAGTTGAACACAAATGATTTCTGCTGCTGGGTGATGAAATCACATGATCATGACATTGAACAGCAGTTTTGATGTTTCTGCAGGACTACAAGCTAAAAGTCGCAGGATTATACAGTGAAAAATATATAACAGAAACAAAAAAGAAAAACTCCATACAACTGAAGTGCTTTTTGCCTCTGGAAAGGTTTGTGTGTGTGTGTGTGTGTGTGTGTGTGTTTATGCTAAGAAACCTGCACTGTTAATGTTGTTAGAAATATGCCCCACTTTGAGTCAACTTACAGACTTACAAAATGTACACGTTGCACAGTTAAATTCTAACCATATCCTCACTTGCTGCACTGAATTATTGCTACTTATGTTCAGGACTGTCATAACAACTTCTACACAAACAGTTACAATAAAGTAACTTGCTTTAAGACTTTGCAGAAATTTACTGATGTGTCTCTAATTCAACTTGTTACGTACCACCACAGATTTCAGCATAAAGATCATCACATGGCAGTGCTGTGGGAGGAAGCCAACACGATGAATATGAATTAGTAAGCAAAAAAAAAAATCTGGAATCTACCATAGAATAGGCTTGTGTTGCTGCCAGACATAAACTATAAGTGAAACACACATGTCAAATTTTTTGCCAATGAGTGGTCATTGATCCAAACCAAAGGACTGGACACATAAAAACTTGATTGGATGATGGAGTGAAATAAAAAATTCGAGCATCACCAAAGGTAAAACTATTCATATATTTCATGTTATTCCATACAAATGTTTTCATTATGTAAACATTATAATAACCATTCTAAATTGCTACTTACGAGCCACGCCACAGTCCAAATTTCTTTCTGCAAACGCCACTGTGTCTATGAAATTAGATTAAAACATTTTAAAACCTATGCTTTGGCATGAGCACGATCAGCCTGCATTAGCCTGAGCTGCTCTTCTTCTCACATACAGGTACAAATAAGTTTATTTGATACTGTTGTTTTACTTATTAGTTCTCTGGTCACAACAGGTAATGAAATACTTGAACTTCGCGATTCAAAAGGACCGCCTGTCATCATCCCATTGAGAGAGAGAAAAAAAAATAGAGTACGATGTAAAGACATGATAATAAAGACAAACAAACGTTGCTACTGGTTTGTTAAGCTCATTAAAATATCTTACTTTAAAAATGAGCAAATTTAAAATGTTATGTAACTGTAGCTTATAATGACAAAATCTTATAAACATACAAACACACATTAGCTCCTGAACGTGCATGAATGTGCTTTTTTATCCACTAATTGTCAGGTTCACAGTTATTGAAATACTTACTTTGCCCGGCAAATGGTATATTGCCCCCGTTCATCATCACTTTGAGAGAAAAAAAATTACGAGGTAAAGACATGATCATAAAGAGAAAAAATATAAACATACAAACACACATTAGCTTCTGAACGTGTGAACACATGTGCAAACACAAAGACACTGAGCACAGGAGAAGCATCTGGTCCTTATCTGCACATAATGTAAATGTAAAACACTCACTGGCTACTGGAACATCTCTGCGCACCAGAGGTCCCTGAATCACTTTGCTATCAATTTTATTGACAGCAATGAAGGCAGTGAAAGAACTGCTGACTCCTGATTGGACACTGAGCTCCACCACCTTCTCCTTCACTCCTCCATCTTGCTGTCCTTAATGCTCTCTCTCCTCCTTCTCCATGGAACGAATCAGAGTCCGAGCACCTCACCTGTGGATTGTTAATCTGTCACAGCAGAGAGGAATAAACACAGGTGAAGCTTCATGTGTCTGAGTAAAATATAGAGATTAAACCTAAAATTTTCCAGGTCCAGAACATCAGTGAAACATGTAATATATTTGCTGATTAACTGAAATAAACTAATTTGGATAGAATTTATTTTGTAATGAATGTTAGACTTGTGCACACTGGTTCTGTCTGACCAAAAGCTGTTTTACCCAGTATCCTCTGCTGGTTTCAGACTGTTACACGGCCCTCAGCTGCCTTTGAACCCTATGAGAGCATCACAGTGGTAGAAACCATGTTGTGATTTTAGGTGTATGGCACTCGAATACTTGATGTGGAAACTGCACCAGTTGTAGAACTAACAGACACCTAGAGGCAGACAGGCTGATAACCAGACAGACACATACAGGACACAGAGTTGCTCCTACCTGTCCAGTCTGCTGGGCATAAACCAGTGACCTCTGACCCTGGAAAATGGTTGTGATTGGTGGAGAGAGAAGAGTGACAGACACTCCTTTTGGTAAATCTCATGTGACTGAGATGTTTTCCACAGCTGGTTGCAGAGCAAATCGCAGTGACTGCATCACCTGGAGTATCACAAGTTTACAAAGAATTGACAGACACTTTGAGTTTCTACCTATTTCAACTGTGATCTCTGTCTAAAAACTGTTTCATTGGGTTGTTTCACATCAAATCTTTTTGTGTTTTTGTCTTTCTTACTTTGGTTTGCATCCGGTCAGTTCCTGTAATGAACTGAGCGTGACCTCCTCCTTCCTTGGCCAACCCATTGATGAGAGCAGAACTGGCCCCTTCCCCAATCCCAAAAGAGAAACACCTACAACACAGTAATGTTGATTTTTAACACACACACAGCATTAGAACATGGGATGTACTGTAAACTGAACATTTTCGTTTTGTCATGTTTGTGGTTTTACCTGTGGGAAAATTCTTCTTCACCAGATCTAAAACTTCTTTGGTGTTTCCGACTTCTCCAACGGTGAAGACAAAAAGCTAAGGAGGAGAGTTTACACAGATGTTACACAATGTCTAACTCACAAGTGTGCTGAAAGTCGTCCACTGAGTTGTGATAGTTGTGCCACAGAGTTAATACACAAGTGCTTTTAACAGTTACATATTTAAGTGAACCAATGGTGCTGTTGACTGTATGAGTACACATTTATTATCAATATAATTACTACTATATCGAGTAAAAAAACTTTTTGTATAACTCCTCAGCTTTGGCTATAGCTCAGCTTCCATCCTACAGCCCATTGATTTGGGAAAAATAATAAAATTTATAGTTTATCCTGCACTCATGTGTCCAACACCCAATAACAGAAATACACTGATCAGAACACTGAGAGTCCACACTTTAAGCAATACATGGCAAGAAAAAGAAACACTCTAAAACCCTTTTAACAAGATTCTGTCAAAACTAGTAACTCATTTTCTGTGGGATTGTATTTGTGACGTTGTGTGACTGTGTTACTTGTCGAGGTTGATTGGGAATGCAGGACTGGCTGTAAATGTGTTTGAGGGGACTTAAGATCTTAGTCCCTCCCAGATTAGCATCCATCATTTCAACTGTCTTCAAGGCCTCCTCCATGGTCGTCTCACTGTACTCCACACTCTTACTGCCATCAGAAACACACAAATGAAGGAGGTCAGGTGGTGGATGATTGTGCAATGCTGCCAAATTCTACATCGCAATTTGGTACATTCATATTTACTCACAGACCACTTTTAAAAATTATGAAAACATTACTACATTAATGACTTTTAAAATGTGCATCCAGCCTTTAGCTATACCCATTTAACCTACAGAGAGCCAGAGTGATGCTGGAGAAAACCCCAGCTCACACTGGAAAAGAGGCAAAACTGAGGTGAAGTGAGTCACTCACGGGAAGATGGATTCATAAGTGGACCCAAAACTGTAAATGTTGAAATAGCAGCCCAACGGTAAGCTCTTCAGCAGGAATAGCAGAGTGTCCTGTGGAAGAAGACATTAGAAATAATGAACACCACGGTGTCAGAGTTACATCAAGTATATATACAGTGAACAGTTTCTAATACCCTGGCATTCCCAATACGAGTCTCTTGCTGCTTGCTATTATTGCTAGGACAGTCCATACTCCCAGATCAATCCAGTAAGAAAACAAACTCTCCACATGAGGCGACTGTAGACATCACAGCCTTGGGGAACTCAGGGTACAGGCTCACCATCACCACTGGATCACCCATCAGAGTGCCTGAAACACACAGGACAGATCACAAATCTGCTTTGTATGGCAACACATTTAACCAATCGAGTTTTCTCAAGTAAAATTACTTATGTCTTACATGTATGTAATGACATTAGTATTAAAGTAATAAACCTCTTGATAGTAAAGTTACAGCCTCAATAATTAGGACTCACCAGGCTTAACAGAGGTCTGTCCTGCCTCCACCACAGCAGTGGGTTGGTGGGCATCTTTGTAATAAATCAGCAGCTCAACATCTCTGTCAAACTTGTGTCCTGCAGCCAACCTCACCTACAGGAAACAAAACACATTCATGAATATTAAGTTCCACATTGTGTCCCAGTATTGAGGAACTCAGCAGACACATTAGCAGTCTACCTACCATGGCCTGGGTTTGCTCTGTTTTCAGATACTGGAGAGGACCCAGAGAACAGCTGGACTCTACTTTAGTGACTGGATGAGAAGAGGACACTCGAGCAGAGAAAGAAAGACTATAGGGCACCAGAGAGGCTGGGACAGACGTCACCTGAACACTGGCAGCTTCACTGCCTGTAAACAAGTTTAACAATTTGATGACGACTGCATGTTCCTGATATGCTCCGATTTCACCTCCCTGCTAAGAGACCACATGCTCGGCCTAACTCAGATGGCTTCTTTCATTTGAAGTATCAGGGATTTTAAACTACTTGGTTCAAGGTGTGTTACCCTCACAACATAATTCTTTGTAAGTTTGGACTTGTTTTTCTACCTTGAGGTTGGTAGCGAGGGTTGAGCACAGCAGGCAGACAAAACCTCAGCCCGTCATCAGCCTGCACAGCCAGCTCAGTGACATACTCCAGCCTGATGGAGGCGCTCTCTCCTGGAGGAAGACTCCCCACACTCAGAGAAAATATATCTGGACTCTGGTCACTCTCCTCCAACAGGAAGGCCTGCTGACCGGAGCTCAGCGCATCATCATACTCCTCACGAACCTGGAGTACAGATGAGTCACAGTCACTATGTTTACTGCTTTTTCAGACCCATTACAGTGAGTAAGTCTTTACTGTCCAGCTCACCTGCTGCTTCTCCTTCACCTCAGCTACAATCTCTGTCTGTCCAATCTGAAATGACAGACAGCAGCATCTCCAGGCAGAGGGAAGACAAAAACAGCCTCTAGTGGTTTGTCCTCCTTGTTCTCGTAGTTCAGAGTGGAGACCACTGTAGCTACATGGTCCCTCACCTCCAGCTCCACATCAATGCTCTTCAGAGGAACTGATCGAGAAGCAAAAAAAAAAAAATACACAACATATCAATGCAGAGTAAGAACTTTTAAGTCCTCTAGAGACAGATTATAATATCAGCTGGTATCACGTCAGGTTTCATGTCTCTGTCTGACAGTTTACATGAACACTTACACAATTACACAAAAATAGAGATTTGTCAGTTTTCTAACAGCTCTGTACCTGTTTTTTTCTCAGGAGTTACCAGACCACAGTGATTTTATTGAAAAACATACATTATTTTTTACATGAATGACTTCACAAAACGTGTAAGCTGCCTAATGGTAAATACGTTTTGTGTGAAAACAAAACTCCAACACAAATACTAAAGCATCTTTCATAACTTTGCTGAACAAATCAAGGTAACAATCTTGAGGCAGGTCAGTTGGTTCAGATAATCAGGATCATGGAACTTCGCCACTTTCCACATGTCTGTCTGTTTCTGGAAGCTTACCTCTGGAGATAGATGATTAGTGATCGGTGTTATGCCGGGACACTGCAAGTCACTTTCTTCTGGGAAATATACAGCAGCAGCTGTCCCACTGATCAGCTGACGAGTGTTATGAAGAGGTTCTAAGCGCACTCGATCTGTTACGTAGAAACAAGGGCGGGGACAGCATTTTACACAGAGTGCAGGAGGCTCATGAGCGGAAAAACAACTGACAAGAATGAGTTACATGTGAATATATATTCGTTTTTGTGGAATATAAGTGTCTAAAACAGCACATACTTTAAATTCTTCGAGTTCCACAATAACCATCAATAAAATCAACATTTTAGCCAACTATCCACTGCTGATACGACTCCCAAGTTTTGGAAATTAACCTCTACACCTCCAGAAGGAGTCGTGTTAAGACAAATTTGCAACTCAATAAAAAAAACCTTTCCATCTAGCAGTTAATCAGAAGAAAAGAATCCTGTTTACACCTGGGCGCTCACCAGTCCACCAAGGTGCAAAACTGGAGGAGGACAACATGTTACTAAAAGAGGAACAATTTCACTCACAGACTTGGAAGCCAAGTTCAGCTGTTTTAGAAAGAAGACAACTGCTTACTTATTGATCCTGTAAATCTGCTGCACCGGGTGTCTTTACTGTAAAGTTACATTAAACAGACTTTGCAACGCATATCGAATAATTAGGTGAAATACTACCTACACAAATTTCCATAATAACCATATTCTTGCCAACCATCAGCTTAGAAAACAACTGTAAATAAATGCACATCAATTACATGCAAACATCTCTGTTTGATGTCACAGCAGGTTTCTGCCCCAGACTTACATGATCACATTTGTTTGGCCACAGAGAATAATACAGCTGTATCTGATGTCTGATCTTAACAACACATGACCGAAAGAAAGACTCATAGGGCTCATGTGCTAGAACAACATTTAGGTGAATGATGTTTTGTTTAAGTTATGTGTTTGTCTAATCTGAATTTTGACTTTTGTTGATTCTGTTTCATTTATATTTTTCCTTTCCACACATTGTTCTACGAAAACTCCAATAATTACTTTGTGTTAATTATAATGTGTTATGATAATGACAATATACACCACATGTCCATTTGTAGGAATCACTGGATGCTTTACACATTTCTGTAACATTTTCCAGGAGCGAAATGCCACCTGGACTCAAGCAAACTGTCACAGCACCCGCTCCTCCACCTCCCTGTCTCCCTCCTTCTCCCCTGTTGTCTTTGTGTGTGTGTATAAGCACACCTGGAGCTGGAGTGGTGGTCACACCTTCACTCCCAGCTGCTCATGTAGTGTGTCTCCTGCACTCCACCAAGTCACCAGATCATCTCACCCGTCTCCTCAGCTCTCTCCCCTCCAGGCATCAGCCCGTCTTCCCCTGGCAACACATCCCTCAATCGCTCCACCTGCGCCGGGACTCCAAGCTCCTACAGTCACCCCATTCCTGTGCTCCCTTCACTCCTTACCCGTACAGTGCCTAAGAATAATCAGGCCATTTACCACCTCATCCACTCTGTTAAGTCTCTCATTTTGGGCCCACTTAAAACTATAGTACACTCTGGGAGTGTGACACAAACACATTCATTAATTTGTATGGTGAAAAGCAAAGGCTCTTTCACTTATGTGGCATTTTAATAAAGCTTAATTTGACCACCAAACATCTGTTAGCCTGAACTCAATAAAGACAAAAACATTAATACAAAGTTTTGTTACTATTTGTAGATGATCAATATACAGCAAATATCACAGGGTTATACAGTGGAAATTATATTAGAAATTGGCAAATATAACAACCTAAAAAGGTCTTCAGAATTAATATATTAATATCATTACACAAAAAGTAATAATAACTAGGTTTCGGAGTCAATAAGTGGCAAGAGACTGACTTTCACACAGGAGTGGTTAAAACGATTTTGTTAGTGAAAGTCTCAATCTAGGTTACTATACCGCAGGGAAACAGGAAACATGTCCTAACCTCATGCACTGTACAGCAGTCTTCCAGGAAACTATGAGATTTAGCGGAGAAGTGTAGCACGTGAACAGAGCAACTATGCATAGTCTAAATATTTTTGCAGACCTTTCACTGTTTCTGTAGCTGTGTGGTCAAGTCTCCCACTGAATGGTTTTCTATATCGCTGCTTAGATGAAACAACCTGAGAGTTCTTACATTTTCTTTAGGTGTATAGCCAGGCATATGTGGGACACTTCTTTGTTTCCATCACCATAACAAAATAAAATATCATTCTCTGGAAAACTTTGTGTTTCTCAACTGCCTTAAAATAAATAACAAAAGCCAAAACCCTGGAAACAACACGAGGCCAAAGTTTAAAAATCATCTCATCATTCACATTCAATCCCACAAACTGAAGTTTAGAGCTGTCTTTAGTGTTGGCTAGCAACTGATGCACTACTTTGCATTGCCATTAAAATGTAGGTAACTAGGGAGATAGGAAAGCTTATAGTGTTTGTGAAAAGCAGTATTTTTTGGTGTAAAGAAAAGGGAATGAAACAGGGCATGGGGGGTTGGGGAAGGCCTGAGCAAGTTGAACACCCTAGCTGGTAATATATGCGACCCTATTGTCATGAATCAATGCACCGTGCAATAATGGGAGGCTAAGGAGGGGCACAAGGAGGTAGGGGAGCTCTGATGGGATGTCTTCTGTCTCATGGTGTACCCCCACCATGAGACAAACACACCCAAGACCCTGCAGTGCCTACCAGACACTTGTTATTTGTCTTTCTAGAGGAGACAGCCAGAGACAGGAGCCCAAGGGCAGACAAATGTGAAGACTCAATAATTTTGTTACGCAGAATGAAATGCTGTGAAAACAGGCAAAGCTCACTTTGTGATGAAAGTCTACATGCGAACATACAGTTTGCATGGCAATCTTTTGCTCTGTGGTGTGTCTGCTAAATGCTGCGGTGTCTGTGAGTGCAACAAGACTGACAGGATGAACTGAGGTAAGAACACTTATTTGCGCAGAAATTATTTGCAGCTTTAATAAAACAGTTGCAGTTGCTGTGTAATATGGAGACTAATGAAAAATATATAAATATAAATATTATAGCATGCACTACTTTGTGCACTTAAATTCAAACAATAGTTGAAATGTTTGCAATGTGGTGAAGTAGGAAGTTAAGCATAGTTGTAATACATAGTGCACTAGTCTGGTCATGTGCAAACTAAGTGAAAGATGAGGAGACGTCTCTAAAAGTGAACCTTAGTACTCCATAGCACCAAGTTGTGCTGAAAATGTAAGGAACCAAACAAATGTTGAAGACAAGTTTGATATTGCACTGTTGAGATACCATGCCGATCAATTAAAACTGATTTGTTGAATAGAGGCTGGCTGCTACAGTTGGGAGTTGCTTTTAGAACTTATGCTTTGTTTTAGTCGCTCCTTGTGAAAGGACAGACTATGGGAACAAAACCAAATTGTTGTACGTATGAAACATAAAGATGACAGACAATAGGAGCCTCTATACAAACTAGGCTGACTAAAATGTGAGATTTTGGAGGGTGGAGAGTTGGGGAGTAGGTGATGACAGCACGACTTGCAAAGCTGATCAAATCAGCACAAAACATAACTGAATAGAGTTTAACTGGGTTGATTCGTAACCACCAGAGAACAGTAAATATGTTACATGACAGAATCAAGAGCTTTAATATATTTCAGGTAACGGTGTGTAATAACAGCTTAGAAAATAAAAAACATTTACAAAATCTTTAAAAGGTGAAATAAAATGTATTAAAGCTTCCACTGGTTTATTTTGTACAATAATCTAAGTACTATGTGTACTGTGACAGATGTTGCTTGTGATGGTAAGTTTAATCTCACTCTGGAGTTCCAGTCAAGTGTACAGATCATTTTAGCATCTATCATACTTAGTGCCATAAAATTTGATATACAGGTATATTTTGTGTTGCATTTGACTGCAAAAACCACTGTTTTCTTTAATGCAGGTAGGATCGGACCCTCAGCCTGTCTGCAGGACAAAATGTCACAGGGCAGGAGAGGAATCTGGAATGGGAGAGGGAAACAGATGCATAGGTTAATTCTTGCTTATCTTCTGCTGCTGGCTTCACCGTGCATGAGCTTCCTCCCCAACTTTTGGTCTCGAGTGCTAACACTGTCCTGGGACTCTTACACACACCAGTACATTACGGAGCAGGCCATTATTAATGTTACCATGGAGACGCTGACGTGCAGCAAGAAACAGGGGAACCAGGCAGAGGACTGGGTAAGCTGATGTTTGTAGTTATTTACACTACACTCTGTATGGTACATAGTTTAATACAACTGCTCTTAGTTTACACAATTCATTAAATGATTTCCTGAACACCGCAATCTCTCATTGCAATGATGGTCAAAGAAAAAGCAATGTGCGTCTCTAGCAGACCAGACTGGGACGTGGCTTCTGGAGAGCTGTGGGAGAGGTGGTGAAGTCCAATGCTGCCATGGACTTCCTGAGCTCCACCAGGTCAGACCCTGTGTACCACTTTGACTCAGAGCGTGTGGATAGCGCCATGCTGATGTTACGGCAGTTCTGGGCTCAGACTCTGCTCTCAGTACAGGCCAAAGAGTACCAAAGTGCTCGTCACAGCTTGGGCCAGCTCTTTCACTCCCTGCAGGTAAACATTACATGTATTATTATTACATGTAATATCAGATAGGTTAGTATACTTTATAGAAACAAAATTATGGGCAATAGGAGGAAAACAATTATTAAACCACTTCCTTTATATTCTGCCAAACTGCTTGCAGGTATATTTGTCTATATGTTGAAAGATTTTAAATGTTGACATGGCAATTTAAGTGTTGGCGGAAGCATAATTAATGTTTGTTTTTTTTTAACCTGTTATGCAAGGACTTTTACAGCCACAGTAACTGGGTGGAGATGGGCCAGCGATCCATTTACCTCCACCTGCTGCAACCAGAGAAGCCCGCCATCCCTGTTGCTGAAGGTAATTCATATTTTCTGCGATTACAGAAATAGCCACCTTACTACATCAAGAAGTGAATCTAGGGGTGGGACATTATTGGTTACACCTGAATCCTATTTCTATCTTACAGTATAGTATCTCTAAAAATTAGTGTGAGTTTCAGTTTTGCAATAATTAAAACGTTTGTTCTTGTGTCAGGATTGGCATGCGAGTAAATAGAGAGTAAGGGTAAACGGGGATTACTGAGGCAGAATATAATTACTCAGGACAAGTAGTTATTATATTAGAGTTATTATCCCTGTATATTGCACAGGTGCAAACAATCAGGGACAATGATGAGAAGTGAAGTTGCTGGACTGAAGTAGGGCAACAGAAAAAAAGACAGAGTGACTAACAAAATAAAAAAACAGGAAAATAAAAATGGGAAGTAGAGCTGGGGAGGGAGATTGGGCACAATAAGAGGCAGAGACAGAGAAGGGGAAGTGCAGGTAAGGGAATTATAACAGCAGAAATTAGCTTTAATGAATTTCAGAAACAACAGTTAACAAAACACTCACCCTTACTGTCCACAGAACACACTCCAACATGTTTGGAGTGCTTTAGTACCACCTGTCGAAACAATCTCGTGCCAAAATTGACAAGCACACAGCAAAATTTCCAGCTGCTCACCACTGGCTACTTCGGCACTTTCCCTCAAAAACCCAATGGTACGTCTAGGGAACAAGTACATTCAAAGGAAAAGCATTTTCTCGATACTAATGAAAAAGTTGTCAACTTTTTATTTTTCAGGCAAATGTAGTCATGGTGGCATTTTAGACAGCAGTCGCCACATGGGGGCTAAGGGGGGCATCAACAAGGATAGCACCTCACCTCTGTTCTCCCCTCACCATTATCTTCATGTGGAAGCGGCTACTTTGGCTACTGAGGCTACCCTGACTGTACTTAGAGACCTCAGAGACACAGTGGGCCCCAAAACCTTCCTCAGGTCAGTTTTAATCAGGTTTACATTTGCCTAAAGGGAGAACTCAGCTGTTGAGAGTCTTTAGAATGTTTTCCTTTACTTCGAAATATCCTTTCACAGACTGTTTAGCATGAGACAGGCCCCTGCACTGGTATTTGTTATAGACACCACAGGCAGCATGTTTGAAGAGATCACTGCTGCTCGACTCCGGGCTCACTCCATCATCCAGAGCCGAGCCGCCAGCACCGAGCAGCCTGGCACCTATGTACTTGTGCCTTTTCATGACCCAGGTGAGGGTACAGTGCATATATTTGTAGCAGAGTCTTGACCTTGATTTCATCTAATATTTTTTAGATGGACTTTAGCACTGTCTGCAACACTGGTCTTATATATGTTGGTATGACAACAAATTCATGCTCACAACATTCTATTACATTTTCATAAAATCAAATGGATGTGAAATTCAGCTGTCCACAGACTTTTAGCCACAAATGTATCTTGAAGAGCTAGTTTCAGTAGATGGAAGAACACTTATGAGATGAGAAGTCAGTATCAACTGAAATAATCTTCCACAGATATAATTTGATAAAGTGTCTGATAGAAAGCTGGTATTTCTGCTCAAACGGCCAATCATCTGTAGCCTACTATCTAACATCTACTGCACTGTGCAGCTGTAGGACCAGTGTATGAGACCGATGACCCAAACCAGTTTATGCAGCACATGGAGAACCTGATGGCCCTGGGTGGAGGAGACGAACCAGAGATGTGCCTCTCTGCCATTCAGGTACATTTTGATGCTGCTTCTCTTGTAACAATGCAGGCAAAAGCATCATCTTAGCGCTTGAGTTTGCAAATGCGTTTCCCAATTTCCCAACTTTTGTGTTTTCAGCTGGCACTCACTCAGAGTCCACCACTTTCAGAGATCTTTGTTTTTACTGATGCTTCCCCCAAAGACTTCCATTTGTTTGATGCGGTGAAGGCCCTCACTCTCGAGAAGCAGAGCAAAGTAGGTTTTGATATTTAATTAGTGTTGTGCACATGATGATAAGTATGTCAAGGGTGTAGCAATTATTTTATCTAAGTAAAGACAAATCATTTGATGGTCTGTCCATTGTTTTTGTGGACGTTTTCTAATATGTCTGATCTAAATAAAACAGAGTTTAATTTAGTATTTTAGCCTAAACAAGTGACATCAGACTATTCAGCGATTCAGTCCAACTGATTTACAAGACAGTTTGCAGGTTACTTTCAAACATTACTTTTAATAATGGCAATAGTAGTGTATGAAAATTTATTTTTAAAATTTAGTGTTTCTGTGACATTTATTTTTCATATCTTGCAATCTGTGCATGTATTAAAACTGATCATACTGCTGTTAAACAAGTTTTAAGTATTAGGTTCTGATTTTCCCACAGGTGACATTTCTCCTTACTAAAGACCCCAACTACACAACAGAGAGCAGAAAGAGAAGGAGGAGGAAAAAGAGAAGTAGGGAACCTTTGTCCCCTGATCGTTTCTCTCTCTATTCTGCCCTGTCATCCATGTCAGGTGGACTGACAATATTTACCACCAACTCTGATATTCACAAGGTCTCTGCTATAGTGGAGGATAACACTGCTTCTGACAAGGTACAACAGCTTTTAATAATGATCAACATTTTACACTTGACTAAGTAAACTAGTCAGGGTTTGCAACCACCGTCTCATGGCAGGTCACTTATTAATTCTACTGATTGAGACCACTTCAACCACAGAGGAATTTTTAGAAGAATGTTTTGTTCTTGTTTTTTCAAATGAAGCACTGCATGTTTTTCTCCCTGGTTTCCTGTCTTATAAAGTTAGCAAACAAGTTAGTTAACAGAAACATATTTACATGTAAAAGGAGACTGCCATTAATCTGGAGCCATGTTTCCATGTTTCTGCCCACCTGGTGAATCCGACACTAATGCTTTTAAAGATGTGTCCTCTCTCAACAAAGTTCAGGGACTAAAGCTCAGGGCCTTTTTTGCTGGGCAGATTTCTAAAACAAACCCCTGATAAGGCTGCTCACTAAGTTGATGATAGTGGTGACAGTGAAGCGAAACACAGTGTAAGGGGCTGTGTGGGGCTAAAATGAGTGGCTGTGTTTTGTGGAGGGGAAGAGAATTGTAGTGAGACAATTTGGTGACAATTAGTTTCTGCAAGTGCCCATCTTTTATTAAAGATGGGCATTTAAAAGGGTAAGGTGAAAGAGTACATTTCTTACAAAACATACTTTTTTTTTGTCATTCCTCCCCAAGGTGACCATCCTCCATGTTGAGAGTGCCCAGGGGCTGATGACTTCTCATACCTTCAGAGTTGACAGCTCAGTAAAAAACATAACTCTGCATGTCACTGGCATTCTGATAGAGAGTGTCCTTACCGATCCTTTAGGTTGAGTTTTAATATTTTTATGGAAACTGTGTTCTGTGAAGTGTACTTCGAATTTACTCAAATGTCATTATTATTATTATTATTTTTTGCATTTAATAATAAATTAAACCTAGTTATTCACCTTTCTCTTCTTGTCAGGCCAAAGCCAGTCTCTGTTAAGCGATCAAGGCCCCTTAGCAGAGGTGGAGCACTTTGAGGGTCTGTATCGTATTTGCCTGCTTCATCCTTTACAGCCAGGCCAGTGGAAAATCACAGCCACAAGCGATGGACCTTTAACATTCAAAGTAATAGGTAAAACATAAAACACGTTAGACACTGAGTTGCTAGTTTTCTGGTGTATTGTGTAGCTGCGCTTGAACTCAGGTTTCATTGCACCCTCAGGTGACAGCACCGTAGATTTCCTGTATTACTTTGCAGCTGTAACCAATGACACGCACCCAGGTCTGGCCAGGATGGAGGGCAGTCCAATAGCAGGTGAGAGAATATGGTTCTCTTCCTAATGTAATCAGTGCTTTAATATTTACAGCGTAGTTCTCACTCACAGAAATGTACCTGACAAAAAGCAAAACTGCTTTATATCCCCAGGTCTTTCTGCCTTTCTGGTGCTGGCTGTGACAGGCCTGGCCCCAGATGAAGAGGCGTCTTTCAGTCATGTGACACTGCTGGGACCTGAAGGGGAGAAATTTCAGGAGGTGAGGCTGAAAGCCTCCTCCTCTTCCTCTTCTTCATCCTTATACTCTGTGGAGGAATTGGTTGGCTGGGTAGACTCTGTTCCCCGAGCTCCTTTCTATGTTTGTCTTACGGGCCAGGACAGCAGAGGAAACAAGCTGGAGCGGGTTTCCACTGAGATGGTGCAGCCCACTCATGTTCAGATACAGGTAGTAATGCTAAACAAGATTTTAAGATTTTAAAGCTGCACTAATCAAAATTTTATATTAATTATAAAATTGGATTATTATTATTAATTATTATTATTATTGCTGGAGGGTTTTGTATTTGTCCCTGCAGCTTTAATCCTTAAGATACAGCAGGTTGCTGTTTTAAAATGCTCATATTAAGCCACTGTAATTGTCCCAAAGAAAAGCTAGTGACTAGTTTTTGAACACAGTGGGGCATTTAGCAGGATAAGAGCCAATTATGTCTTCCTTTCTTTACATTTTTCATTTGGTTTGTTAATATTACACATGTTGAAATTATGTGCATTGCATCAGAAGCAGCTTAGAGTTAATTTGTACCTGCAGTCCTTTGGCAGGTCACAGTAAAACACAAACAGCTATGTAGTTGTATGCCTCCCCCAACCCCCCTGTTGCAGTTCCTCTCCAGACTCATTCTGATCAGTTTATCAATTATTCCGAGTGGACGCTTGTGCCCTCCCCTCCAGGTGTTCCTGACATGTGTTTATATGAATGGGATAAGTGCTGCTACGCCATCTGGAGCAGTTGGAAGGAGTATAGCAAAAAAAACAGCCACATTTCTTATTGTGTTTACCTTATAAAAGCTCCAGTTCTGACTTTTCTTTCAAGAACTTTGTATTTTTTTTTCTCAGGTGTTGTCTGCCCCCCATCTGGTACCTGGTCACAGCACAGTGGTAAACTTTGACATCCTGAATCACGGCCCAGCCCGACTTTTCAATTTGACTGCTGGTGATGACCGTGGATATCTTCATTCAAATGGACCTCACAGGTAAAACTAAAATGAATTAATTTCTTAATTAAATCTAAATTGATTTAATTCCAAATGTTTTTGTTATACTTCTTTTACCCACATTCCCTTATGTCCTTTGCACTTTGCAGCTACAGCATGTAATGCAATTTATTATCTCGATATTGTTTTTATGAACAAAATTGTGACTTTGAACAGGCTAATTATTTAAAGTTAGTGAATTAATATATGGATTAGCATATAAGCATATATAAATTAAACTTATATTAGAAATATACTTGAACTGTAGAGTCAAAATAGTGTTTTTAATGTGAACTTCTCTCCCTCAGTTTCCATGTTGCAGAGCAAAGGTCTTTCCGCGCTCAGGTGGACCTACACATTCCTGCTACAGCTCAGGCAGGAGTGACTGTTACTCTTACACTCACCGTGCGTGCTCTTGATTCTCAAGACTCAAATTATGCAGTGACCTACCTGTCTGTGGTCCCCCTGGTAAGACACCTGGGACATTACCTTGAGGATATTATTTATTTTTACAATCTAATGAAAGTTTTTTTAAAGCATTAACTCGCTCCCTCTTTCTCTTGTAGGATCTTGACATGTCACCACCATCCTGCTTTGTTGCAGAAAGACAGACCACCTGTCCTTCTGCTTGCAATGACTCTACCTGGACTGTGTCTCTAGTTGTGTCAGACAGGGGTCACTCTGGTCTCTCTACCCTCCTCCTGCAGAAGGGTGAAGGCATTCTGACTTCCCTCCACAACCCCCCACCACGAGAGGACAGTCTGGAGGAGGACCAGCCTAGCCCTAAACAGCAAAATGTACACAAGGACAAGACAAGGAGTGGAGACCAGCACCAACAGATCAGAATAAAAAAAGGAGACCCCCCATTGAATCTCTCTGAATGGGTACTGGACTCATCAGAGCCACTGTGGCTGAGCTACACATCCTGTTGCTGCTCTGCTCAAGCAGAGCTGCTGATTTGGGACCTAGCTGGAAACATGAAGCGCTGCCATATCATCTCTAGTCAGCAAAGTCAACAAGAAAATAGGAGCACAGAGATCAGTGGCTCTGGACAAATTAGACTCTTAGGCATCTTGTTGTTCGGCCTTCTGTGGTCTTCTCTGTCGTAGGTGAATGTGATTTCAAATGTCTTCAGCACTGGATCCTAGGATTCAAGATAAGGGGTTGATCAAAAAAGCTTGTTCTCGTTGGAAGAATGAAATTTAAAAACAATAATTGCACTTGAAGCAAAGAAATGTGTCTTTCTTAATGTGTTACTGCCATTACGGTAGAAGGTATTCTGAATAAAGGATTTTTTTCCAGTACTGTTGTCAGTTTTTTTTTTATTTTATTGACCCGTACACAGGCCTGTTTTGGGGCATTTTTCAATTCATATCGCACGTACCACAACAACATATTGTGAGGTGGCAGGTACAGGTTAGGCTGTGTTGTAATATAGTATACGCAAATAAAACATTTCTGATGTATTTGGAGTAAACCTTGAGGAATATTTGTGCCACACAACTTGTTAAAAATAGATTTCTAATTAAATAAAAGTTGGACATTGGACATGTTAACATTAGCCTTGCATAATTCAATAGTGATAAAACTTTATTTAATTTTTATATTTCTGAATACATCAGTTGTGGGAACATCCACAAACCTTTCTAACCATTTGTTTGCTTAAAGATTGAAATTCATTCTACTGACAACTGATTAACTCGTCTGGTCGTTGCTCATTACACGACAGCGAAATGGATGTGAATATAAGGGTAGAACAAACCTGGGACTTGGAGTTTCAGATTTTAGCACTGGGTTTAAACAGAGCTTTTGGGTATGCAGGCTAAAAAATGTGCAACGAAAGACAAGCAAGTGAAGGTGGAGGATAGAGGACACTGGGGCAGTAAGATGGAGTTTCTACTGGCCGTGGCTGGAAATGTTGTCGGCCTGGGCAACGTGTGGAGGTTTCCTTACCTCTGCTACAAAAATGGAGGGGGTAAGTAAAAGGGATTGTGTGACCAAACAA